>NW_028281602.1:0-300000 GCF_059751285.1 Brachycentrus maculatus | reverse complement strand
AAAATAATTTCCACCTGTCAAAATCCCCTATGGACGCTGTGTGTGCCTACAAGGTGTCAGCATGGTATCTGTTTTTAAAATCACAGTCCATCAAAATGACCCTATGGATGCTGTGCATGCCAATATGTTTTATATATGGTTTCCATACTAATAATTACAAACCATCAAAATCCCCTATGGACGATGTGTGTGCCTACAAGGTGTCTAAATGGTTTCCATTAAAATAAACATTATCCATCAAAATCACCCTATGGACGCTGTATATGCCTTCAAGGTGTCAGCATGGTATCTGTATTTAAAATCACAGACCATTTAAAAAACCCTATGGACACTGTGCGTGCCAACATGTTTTCTTTATGGTTTCCAAATAAATAATTACCACCCGTCAAAATACCCTTTGGACGCTGTGTGTGCCTACAAGGTATCTATATGGTTTCCATACAAATATTCATCGTCTATCACTATCACAATATGGACGCTGAGTGTGCCAACAAGGTGTCAGCATTGTATCTGTATTTATCATCTAAGTCCATTAAAATAACCCTCTGGACACTGTGCGTGCCAACATGTTTTCTATATGATTTCCATACAAATATTTAACACCCATCAAAATCCGATATGGACGATGTGTGTGACTACAAGGTGTCAGAATGGTATTTTATTTAAAATCACAGTCCATTAAAATAACACTATGGATGCTGTGCGTGCCAATATGTTTTATATATGATTTCCATACTAATAATTACAAATTATCAAATCCACTATGATCGCTGTGTGTGCCTACAAGGTGTCAGCATGGTTTCTGTGTTTTAAATCACAGTCCATTTAAATAACCCTATGGACGCTGTGCGTGCCAACATGTTTTCTTATGGTTTCCAAATAAATAATTACCCTCCATCAAAATCCCCTATGGACGCTGTGTGTGCCTACAAGGTATCTTTATGGTTTCCATACAAATAATCATTATCCATCAAAATCACCCTATTGACACTGTGTGTTCCTACAAGGTATCAGCATGGTATCTGTTTTTAAAAACACAGTCCATTTAAATAACCCTATGGACGCTGTGCGTGCCAACATGTTTTCCATATGGTTTCCATACAAATAATTACCACCCATCAAAATTCCCTATGGACGCTGTGTGTGCCTACAAGGTGTAAGCATGGTATCTGTATTTCAAATCAGTCCATTAATATAACCCTATAGAAGCTGTGCGTGCCAACATGTTTTCTATATGGTTTCCATTCAAATATTTACCATCCATCAAAATTCCCTATGGACGCTGTGTGTGCATACAAGGTGTCAGCATGGTATCTGTATTTAAAATCACAGTTCATTTAAATAACCCTATGGACGCTGTTAGTGCCAACATGTTTTATACATGGTTTCCATACCAATAATTACCACCCATCAAAATCCACTATGGTCGCTGTGTGTGCCTACAAGGTGGCAGCATGGTATCTATATATATATAATAACAGGACATAAAAATAACCCTATGGATACTGTGTGTGCCCACTTGGTGTCTATATGGTTTCCATATAAAAAATAACAACCCATCAAAATCCCCTATGGAAGCTGTGTGTGCCTACAAGGTGTCAGCATGGTTTCTGTATTTAAAATCACAGTTCATTAAAATAACCCTTTGGACGCTGTGCGTGCCAACATCTTTTATATATGGTTTCCATACTAATAATTACAACCCATCAAAATCCACTATGGTCGCTGTGTGTGCCTACAAGGTGGCAGCATGGTATTCATATATAAAATAACAGAACATAAAAATAACCCTATGGGTACTGTGTGTGCCCACATGGTGTCTATATGGTTTCCATACAAATAATTATAACCCATTAAAATCATTAAAATCCCCTATGGACGATGTGTTTGCCTACAAGGTGTCTATATGGTTTCCATAAAAATAATCATTTTCCATCAAAATCACCCTATGGATGCTGTATGTGCCTTCAAGGTGTCAGCATGGTATCTGTATTTCAAATCAGTCCAATAATATAACCCTTTGGAAGCTGTGCGTGCTAAGATGTTTTCTATATGGTTTCCATTCAAATAATTTCCACCCTTCAAAATCCCCTATGGACGCTGTGTGTGCCTACAAGGTGTCAGCATTGTATTTCAAATAAGTCCATCAATATAACCCTATGGAAGCTGTGCGTGCCAACATGTTTTCTATATGGTTTCCATTCAAATTATTACCACCCATCGAAATCCCCTATGAACGCTTTGTGTGCATACAAGGTAGCAGCAAGGTATCTATATATAAAAAAACAGAACATCAAAATAACCCTATGGACACTGTGCGTGCCAACATGTTTTCTATATGGTTTCCATACAAATAATAACCACCCATCAAAATCCCCTATAAATGCTGTGTGCGCCTACAAGGTGTCTATATGGTTTCCATTCAAATAATCAACATCCGTCAAAATCACCCTATGGATGCTGTGTGTGCCTACAAGGTGTCAGCATGGTATCTGTATTTAAAATCACAGACCATTTGTGTCACAGGTGTCAGAATAGTATCTGTATTTAAAATCACAGTTCATTAAAATAACCCTATGGACTCTGTGCGTGCCAACATGTTTTACACATGGTTTCTATATCAATAATTACCACCCATCAAAGTCCACTATGGTCGCTTTGTGTGCCTACAAGGTGGCAGCATGGTATCCATATATAAAATAACAGAACTTAAAAATAACCTTATGGGTACTGTGTTTGCCCACATGGAGTCTATATGGTTTCCATACAAATAAATACAACCCATAAAAATCCCCTATGGACGCTGTGAGTGCCTATATGGTAAGTACAAGGTGTCTATATGGTTTTCATAAAAATAATCATTATCCATCAAAATCACCCTATGGACGCTGTATGTGCCTTCAAGGTGTCAGCATGGTTTCTGTATTTCAAATCAGTCCATTAATATAACTCTATGGAAGCTGTGCGTGCTAAGATGGTTTCTATATGGTTTTCATTAAAATAATTTCCACCTGTCAAAATCCCCTATGGACGCTGTGTGTGCCTACAAGGTGTCAGCATGGTATCTGTTTTTAAAATCACAGTCCATCAAAATGACCCTATGGATGCTGTGCATGCCAATATGTTTTATATATGGTTTCCATACTAATAATTACAAACCATCAAAATCCCCTATGGACGATGTGTGTGCCTACAAGGTGTCTAAATGGTTTCCATTAAAATAAACATTATCCATCAAAATCACCCTATGGACGCTGTATATGCCTTCAAGGTGTCAGCATGGTATCTGTATTTAAAATCACAGACCATTTAAAAAACCGTATGGACACTGTGCGTGCCAACATGTTTTCTTTATGGTTTCCAAATAAATAATTACCACCCGTCAAAATACCCTTTGGACGCTGTGTGTGCCTACAAGGTATCTATATGGTTTCCATACAAATATTCATCGTCTATCACTATCACAATATGGACGCTGAGTGTGCCAACAAGGTGTCAGCATTGTATCTGTATTTATCATCTAAGTCCATTAAAATAACCCTCTGGACACTGTGCGTGCCAACATGTTTTCTATATGATTTCCATACAAATATTTAACACCCATCAAAATCCGATATGGACGATGTGTGTGACTACAAGGTGTCAGAATGGTATTTTATTTAAAATCACAGTCCATTAAAATAACACTATGGATGCTGTGCGTGCCAATATGTTTTATATATGATTTCCATACTAATAATTACAAATTATCAAATCCACTATGATCGCTGTGTGTGCCTACAAGGTGTCAGCATGGTTTCTGTGTTTTAAATCACAGTCCATTTAAATAACCCTATGGACGCTGTGCGTGCCAACATGTTTTCTTATGGTTTCCAAATAAATAATTACCCTCCATCAAAATCCCCTATGGACGCTGTGTGTGCCTACAAGGTATCTTTATGATTTCCATACAAATAATCATTATCCATCAAAATCACCCTATTGACACTGTGTGTTCCTACAAGGTATCAGCATGGTATCTGTTTTTAAAAACACAGTCCATTTAAATAACCCTATGGACGCTGTGCGTGCCAACATGTTTTCCATATGGTTTCCATACAAATAATTACCACCCATCAAAATTCCCTATGGACGCTGTGTGTGCCTACAAGGTGTAAGCATGGTATCTGTATTTCAAATCAGTCCATTAATATAACCCTATAGAAGCTGTGCGTGCCAACATGTTTTCTATATGGTTTCCATTCAAATATTTACCATCCATCAAAATTCCCTATGGACGCTGTGTGTGCATACAAGGTGTCAGCATGGTATCTGAATTTAAAATCACAGTTCATTAAAATAACCCTATGGACGCTGGTAGTGCCAACATGTTTTATACATGGTTTCCATACCAATAATTACCACCCATCAAAATCCACTATGGTCGCTGTGTGTGCCTACAAGGTGGCAGCATGGTATCTATATATATAATAACAGGACATAAAAATAACCCTATGGACACTGTGTGTGCCCACTTGGTGTCTATATGGTTTCCATATAAAAAATAACAACCCATCAAAATCCCCTATGGAAGCTGTGTGTGCCTACAAGGTGTCAGCATGGTTTCTGTATTTAAAATCACAGTTCATTAAAATAACCCTTTGGACGCTGTGCGTGCCAACATCTTTTATATATGGTTTCCATACTAATAATTACAACCCATCAAAATCCACTATGGTCGCTGTGTGTGCCTACAAGGTGGCAGCATGGTATTCATATATAAAATAACAGAACATAAAAATAACCCTATGGGTACTGTGTGTGCCCACATGGTGTCTATATGGTTTCCATACAAATAATTATAACCCATTAAAATCATTAAAATCCCCTATGGACGATGTGTTTGCCTACAAGGTGTCTATATGGTTTCCATAAAAATAATCATTTTCCATCAAAATCACCCTATGGATGCTGTATGTGCCTTCAAGGTGTCAGCATGGTATCTGTATTTCAAATCAGTCCAATAATATAACCCTATGGAAGCTGTGCGTGCTAAGATGTTTTCTATATGGTTTCCATTCAAATAATTTCCACCCTTCAAAATCCCCTATGGACGCTGTGTGTGCCTACAAGGTGTCAGCATGGTATCTGTATTTAAAATCACAGACCATTTGTGTCACAGGTGTCAGAATAGTATCTGTATTTAAAATCACAGTTCATTAAAATAACCCTATGGACTCTGTGCGTGCCAACATGTTTTACACATGGTTTCTATATCAATAATTACCACCCATCAAAGTCCACTATGGTCGCTTTGTGTGCCTACAAGGTGGCAGCATGGTATCCATATATAAAATAACAGAACTTAAAAATAACCTTATGGGTACTGTGTTTGCCCACATGGAGTCTATATGGTTTCCATACAAATAAATACAACCCATAAAAATCCCCTATGGACGCTGTGAGTGCCTATATGGTAAGTACAAGGTGTCTATATGGTTTTCATAAAAATAATCATTATCCATCAAAATCACCCTATGGACGCTGTATGTGCCTTCAAGGTGTCAGCATGGTTTCTGTATTTCAAATCAGTCCATTAATATAACTCTATGGAAGCTGTGCGTGCTAAGATGGTTTCTATATGGTTTTCATTAAAATAATTTCCACCTGTCAAAATCCCCTATGGAAGCTGTGTGTGCCTACAAGGTGTCAGCATGGTTTCTGTATTTAAAATCACAGTTCATTAAAATAACCCTTTGGACGCTGTGCGTGCCAACATCTTTTATATATGGTTTCCATACTAATAATTACAACCCATCAAAATCCACTATGGTCGCTGTGTGTGCCTACAAGGTGGCAGCATGGTATTCATATATAAAATAACAGAACATAAAAATAACCCTATGGGTACTGTGTGTGCCCACATGGTGTCTATATGGTTTCCATACAAATAATTATAACCCATTAAAATCATTAAAATCCCCTATGGACGCTGTGTGTGCCTACAAGGTGTCAGCATGGTATCTGTTTTTAAAATCACAGTCCATCAAAATGACCCTATGGATGCTGTGCATGCCAATATGTTTTATATATGGTTTCCATACTAATAATTACAAACCATCAAAATCCCCTATGGACGATGTGTGTGCCTACAAGGTGTCTAAATGGTTTCCATTAAAATAAACATTATCCATCAAAATCACCCTATGGACGCTGTATATGCCTTCAAGGTGTCAGCATGGTATCTGTATTTAAAATCACAGACCATTTAAAAAACCCTATGGACACTGTGCGTGCCAACATGTTTTCTTTATGGTTTCCAAATAAATAATTACCACCCGTCAAAATACCCTTTGGACGCTGTGTGTGCCTACAAGGTATCTATATGGTTTCCATACAAATATTCATCGTCTATCACTATCACAATATGGACGCTGAGTGTGCCAACAAGGTGTCAGCATTGTATCTGTATTTATCATCTAAGTCCATTAAAATAACCCTCTGGACACTGTGCGTGCCAACATGTTTTCTATATGATTTCCATACAAATATTTAACACCCATCAAAATCCGATATGGACGATGTGTGTGACTACAAGGTGTCAGAATGGTATTTTATTTAAAATCACAGTCCATTAAAATAACACTATGGATGCTGTGCGTGCCAATATGTTTTATATATGATTTCCATACTAATAATTACAAATTATCAAATCCACTATGATCGCTGTGTGTGCCTACGAGGTGTCAGCATGGTTTCTGTGTTTTAAATCACAGTCCATTTAAATAACCCTATGGACGCTGTGCGTGCCAACATGTTTTCTTATGGTTTCCAAATAAATAATTACCCTCCATCAAAATCCCCTATGGACGCTGTGTGTGCCTACAAGGTATCTTTATGGTTTCCATACAAATAATCATTATCCATCAAAATCACCCTATTGACACTGTGTGTTCCTACAAGGTATCAGCATGGTATCTGTTTTTAAAAACACAGTCCATTTAAATAACCCTATGGACGCTGTGCGTGCCAACATGTTTTCCATATGGTTTCCATACAAATAATTACCACCCATCAAAATTCCCTATGGACGCTGTGTGTGCCTACAAGGTGTAAGCATGGTATCTGTATTTCAAATCAGTCCATTAATATAACCCTATAGAAGCTGTGCGTGCCAACATGTTTTCTATATGGTTTCCATTCAAATATATACCATCCATCAAAATTCCCTATGGACGCTGTGTGTGCATACAAGGTGTCAGCATGGTATCTGTATTTAAAATCACAGTTCATTTAAATAACCCTATGGACGCTGTTAGTGCCAACATGTTTTATACATGGTTTCCATACCAATAATTACCACCCATCAAAATCCACTATGGTCGCTGTGTGTGCCTACAAGGTGGCAGCATGGTATCTATATATATAATAACAGGACATAAAAATAACCCTATGGACACTGTGTGTGCCCACTTGGTGTCTATATGGTTTCCATATAAAAAATAACAACCCATCAAAATCCCCTATGGAAGCTGTGTGTGCCTACAAGGTGTCAGCATGGTTTCTGTATTTAAAATCACAGTTCATTAAAATAACCCTTTGGACGCTGTGCGTGCCAACATCTTTTATATATGGTTTCCATACTAATAATTACAACCCATCAAAATCCACTATGGTCGCTGTGTGTGCCTACAAGGTGGCAGCATGGTATTCATATATAAAATAACAGAACATAAAAATAACCCTATGGGTACTGTGTGTGCCCACATGGTGTCTATATGGTTTCCATACAAATAATTATAACCCATTAAAATCATTAAAATCCCCTATGGACGATGTGTTTGCCTACAAGGTGTCTATATGGTTTCCATAAAAATAATCATTTTCCATCAAAATCACCCTATGGATGCTGTATGTGCCTTCAAGGTGTCAGCATGGTATCTGTATTTCAAATCAGTCCAATAATATAACCCTATGGAAGCTGTGCGTGCTAAGATGTTTTCTATATGGTTTCCATTCAAATAATTTCCACCCTTCAAAATCCCCTATGGACGCTGTGTGTGCCTACAAGGTGTCAGCATTGTATTTCAAATAAGTCCATCAATATAACCCTATGGAAGCTGTGCGTGCCAACATGTTTTCTATATGGTTTCCATTCAAATTATTACCACCCATCGAAATCCCCTATGAACGCTTTGTGTGCATACAAGGTGGCAGCAAGGTATCTATATATAAAAAAACAGAACATAAAAATAACCCTATGGACACTGTGCGTGCCAACATGTTTTCTATATGGTTTCCATACAAATAATAACCACCCATCAAAATCCCCTATAAATGCTGTGTGTGCCTACAAGGTGTCTATATGGTTTCCATTCAAATAATCAACATCCGTCAAAATCACCCTATGGATGCTGTGTGTGCCTACAAGGTGTCAGCATGGTATCTGTATTTAAAATCACAGACCATTTGTGTCACAGGTGTCAGAATAGTATCTGTATTTAAAATCACAGTTCATTAAAATAACCCTATGGACTCTGTGCGTGCCAACATGTTTTACACATGGTTTCTATATCAATAATTACCACCCATCAAAGTCCACTATGGTCGCTTTGTGTGCCTACAAGGTGGCAGCATGGTATCCATATATAAAATAACAGAACTTAAAAATAACCTTATGGGTACTGTGTTTGCCCACATGGAGTCTATATGGTTTCCATACAAATAAATACAACCCATAAAAATCCCCTATGGACGCTGTGAGTGCCTATATGGTAAGTACAAGGTGTCTATATGGTTTTCATAAAAATAATCATTATCCATCAAAATCACCCTATGGACGCTGTATGTGCCTTCAAGGTGTCAGCATGGTTTCTGTATTTCAAATCAGTCCATTAATATAACTCTATGGAAGCTGTGCGTGCTAAGATGGTTTCTATATGGTTTTCATTAAAATAATTTCCACCTGTCAAAATCCCCTATGGACGCTGTGTGTGCCTACAAGGTGTCAGCATGGTATCTGTTTTTAAAATCACAGTCCATCAAAATGACCCTATGGATGCTGTGCATGCCAATATGTTTTAT
Source organism: Brachycentrus maculatus (assembly GCF_059751285.1). NCBI lineage: Eukaryota > Metazoa > Arthropoda > Insecta > Trichoptera > Brachycentridae > Brachycentrus > Brachycentrus maculatus. Next base: position 290,937 of record NW_028281602.1, on the reverse strand, counting down.
ATATGGTTTCCATACTAATAATTACAAACCATCAAAATCCCCTATGGACGATGTGTGTGCCTACAAGGTGTCTAAATGGTTTCCATTAAAATAAACATTATCCATCAAAATCACCCTATGGACGCTGTATATGCCTTCAAGGTGTCAGCATGGTATCTGTATTTAAAATCACAGACCATTTAAAAAACCCTATGGACACTGTGCGTGCCAACATGTTTTCTTTATGGTTTCCAAATAAATAATTACCACCCGTCAAAATACCCTTTGGACGCTGTGTGTGCCTACAAGGTATCTATATGGTTTCCATACAAATATTCATCGTCTATCACTATCACAATATGGACGCTGAGTGTGCCAACAAGGTGTCAGCATTGTATCTGTATTTATCATCTAAGTCCATTAAAATAACCCTCTGGACACTGTGCGTGCCAACATGTTTTCTATATGATTTCCATACAAATATTTAACACCCATCAAAATCCGATATGGACGATGTGTGTGACTACAAGGTGTCAGAATGGTATTTTATTTAAAATCACAGTCCATTAAAATAACACTATGGATGCTGTGCGTGCCAATATGTTTTATATATGATTTCCATACTAATAATTACAAATTATCAAATCCACTATGATCGCTGTGTGTGCCTACAAGGTGTCAGCATGGTTTCTGTGTTTTAAATCACAGTCCATTTAAATAACCCTATGGACGCTGTGCGTGCCAACATGTTTTCTTATGGTTTCCAAATAAATAATTACCCTCCATCAAAATCCCCTATGGACGCTGTGTGTGCCTACAAGGTATCTTTATGGTTTCCATACAAATAATCATTATCCATCAAAATCACCCTATTGACACTGTGTGTTCCTGCAAGGTATCAGCATGGTATCTGTTTTTAAAAACACAGTCCATTTAAATAACCCTATGGACGCTGTGCGTGCCAACATGTTTTCCGTATGGTTTCCATACAAATAATTACCACCCATCAAAATTCCCTATGGACGCTGTGTGTGCCTACAAGGTGTAAGCATGGTATCTGTATTTCAAATCAGTCCATTAATATAACCCTATAGAAGCTGTGCGTGCCAACATGTTTTCTATATGGTTTCCATTCAAATATTTACCATCCATCAAAATTCCCTATGGACGCTGTGTGTGCATACAAGGTGTCAGCATGGTATCTGTATTTAAAATCACAGTTCATTTAAATAACCCTATGGACGCTGTTAGTGCCAACATGTTTTATACATGGTTTCCATACCAATAATTACCACCCATCAAAATCCACTATGGTCGCTGTGTGTGCCTACAAGGTGGCAGCATGGTATCTATATATATATAATAACAGGACATAAAAATAACCCTATGGACACTGTGTGTGCCCACTTGGTGTCTATATGGTTTCCATATAAAAAATAACAACCCATCAAAATCCCCTATGGAAGCTGTGTGTGCCTACAAGGTGTCAGCATGGTTTCTGTATTTAAAATCACAGTTCATTAAAATAACCCTTTGGACGCTGTGCGTGCCAACATCTTTTATATATGGTTTCCATACTAATAATTACAACCCATCAAAATCCACTATGGTCGCTGTGTGTGCCTACAAGGTGGCAGCATGGTATTCATATATAAAATAACAGAACATAAAAATAACCCTATGGGTACTGTGTGTGCCCACATGGTGTCTATATGGTTTCCATACAAATAATTATAACCCATTAAAATCATTAAAATCCCCTATGGACGATATGTGTTTGCCTACGAGGTGTCTATATGGTTTCCATAAAAATAATCATTTTCCATCAAAATCACCCTATGGATGCTGTATGTGCCTTCAAGGTGTCAGCATGGTATCTGTATTTCAAATCAGTCCAATAATATAACCCTATGGAAGCTGTGCGTGCTAAGATGTTTTCTATATGGTTTCCATTCAAATAATTTCCACCCTTCAAAATCCCCTATGGACGCTGTGTGTGCCTACAAGGTGTCAGCATTGTATTTCAAATAAGTCCATCAATATAACCCTATGGAAGCTGTGCGTGCCAACATGTTTTCTATATGGTTTCCATTCAAATTATTACCACCCATCGAAATCCCCTATGAACGCTTTGTGTGCATACAAGGTGGCAGCAAGGTATCTATATATAAAAAAACAGAACATAAAAATAACCCTATGGACACTGTGCGTGCCAACATGTTTTCTATATGGTTTCCATTCAAATAATAACCACCCATCAAAATCCCCTATAAATGCTGTGTGTGCCTACAAGGTGTCTATATGGTTTCCATTCAAATAATCAACATCCGTCAAAATCACCCTATGGATGCTGTGTGTGCCTACAAGGTGTCAGCATGGTATCTGTATTTAAAATCACAGACCATTTGTGTCACAGGTGTCAGAATAGTATCTGTATTTAAAATCACAGTTCATTAAAATAACCCTTTGGACGCTGTGCGTGCCAACATCTTTTATATATGGTTTCCATACTAATAATTACCACCCATCAAAGTCCACTATGGTCGCTTTGTGTGCCTACAAGGTGGCAGCATGGTATCCATATATAAAATAACAGAACTTAAAAATAACCTTATGGGTACTGTGTTTGCCCACATGGAGTCTATATGGTTTCCATACAAATAAATACAACCCATAAAAATCCCCTATGGACGCTGTGAGTGCCTATATGGTAAGTACAAGGTGTCTATATGGTTTTCATAAAAATAATCATTATCCATCAAAATCACCCTATGGACGCTGTATGTGCCTTCAAGGTGTCAGCATGGTTTCTGTATTTCAAATCAGTCCATTAATATAACTCTATGGAAGCTGTGCGTGCTAAGATGGTTTCTATATGGTTTTCATTAAAATAATTTCCACCTGTCAAAATCCCCTATGGACGCTGTGTGTGCCTACAAGGTGTCAGCATGGTATCTGTTTTTAAAATCACAGTCCATCAAAATGACCCTATGGATGCTGTGCATGCCAATATGTTTTATATATGGTTTCCATACTAATAATTACAAACCATCAAAATCCCCTATGGACGATGTGTGTGCCTACAAGGTGTCTAAATGGTTTCCATTAAAATAAACATTATCCATCAAAATCACCCTATGGACGCTGTATATGCCTTCAAGGTGTCAGCATGGTATCTGTATTTAAAATCACAGACCATTTAAAAAACCCTATGGACACTGTGCGTGCCAACATGTTTTCTTTATGGTTTCCAAATAAATAATTACCACCCGTCAAAATACCCTTTGGACGCTGTGTGTGCCTACAAGGTATCTACATGGTTTCCATACAAATATTCATCGTCTATCACTATCACAATATGGACGCTGAGTGTGCCAACAAGGTGTCAGCATTGTATCTGTATTTATCATCTAAGTCCATTAAAATAACCCTCTGGACACTGTGCGTGCCAACATGTTTTCTATATGATTTCCATACAAATATTTAACACCCATCAAAATCCGATATGGACGATGTGTGTGACTACAAGGTGTCAGAATGGTATTTTATTTAAAATCACAGTCCATTAAAATAACACTATGGATGCTGTGCGTGCCAATATGTTTTATATATGATTTCCATACTAATAATTACAAATTATCAAATCCACTATGATCGCTGTGTGTGCCTACAAGGTGTCAGCATGGTTTCTGTGTTTTAAATCACAGTCCATTTAAATAACCCTATGGACGCTGTGCGTGCCAACATGTTTTCTTATGGTTTCCAAATAAATAATTACCCTCCATCAAAATCCCCTATGGACGCTGTGTGTGCCTACATGGTATCTTTATGGTTTCCATACAAATAATCATTATCCATCAAAATCACCCTATCGACACTGTGTGTTCCTACAAGGTATCAGCATGGTATCTGTTTTTAAAAACACAGTCCATTTAAATAACCCTATGGACGCTGTGCGTGCCAACATGTTTTCCATATGGTTTCCATACAAATAATTACCACCCATCAAAATTCCCTATGGACGCTGTGTGTGCCTACAAGGTGTAAGCATGGTATCTGTATTTCAAATCAGTCCATTAATATAACCCTATAGAAGCTGTGCGTGCCAACATGTTTTCTATATGGTTTCCATTCAAATATTTACCATCCATCAAAATTCCCTATGGACGCTGTGTGTGCATACAAGGTGTCAGCATGGTATCTGTATTTAAAATCACAGTTCATTTAAATAACCCTATGGACGCTGTTAGTGCCAACATGTTTTATACATGGTTTCCATACCAATAATTACCACCCATCAAAATCCACTATGGTCGCTGTGTGTGCCTACAAGGTGGCAGCATGGTATCTATATATATAATAACAGGACATAAAAATAACCCTATGGACACTGTGTGTGCCCACTTGGTGTCTATATGGTTTCCATATAAAAAATAACAACCCATCAAAATCCCCTATGGAAGCTGTGTGTGCCTACAAGGTGTCAGCATGGTTTCTGTATTTAAAATCACAGTTCATTAAAATAACCCTTTGGACGCTGTGCGTGCCAACATCTTTTATATATGGTTTCCATACTAATAATTACAACCCATCAAAATCCACTATGGTCGCTGTGTGTGCCTACAAGGTGGCAGCATGGTATTCATATATAAAATAACAGAACATAAAAATAACCCTATGGGTACTGTGTGTGCCCACATGGTGTCTATATGGTTTCCATACAAATAATTATAACCCATTAAAATCATTAAAATCCCCTATGGACGATGTGTTTGCCTACAAGGTGTCTATATGGTTTCCATAAAAATAATCATTTTCCATCAAAATCACCCTATGGATGCTGTATGTGCCTTCAAGGTGTCAGCATGGTATCTGTATTTCAAATCAGTCCAATAATATAACCCTATGGAAGCTGTGCGTGCTAAGATGTTTTCTATATGGTTTCCATTCAAATAATTTCCACCCTTCAAAATCCCCTATGGACGCTGTGTGTGCCTACAAGGTGTCAGCATTGTATTTCAAATAAGTCCATAAATATAACCCTATGGAAGCTGTGCGTGCCAACATGTTTTCTATATGGTTTCCATTCAAATTATTACCACCCATCGAAATCCCCTATGAACGCTTTGTGTGCATACAAGGTGGCAGCAAGGTATCTATATATAAAAAAACAGAACATAAAAATAACCCTATGGACACTGTGCGTGCCAACATGTTTTCTATATGGTTTCCATACAAATAATAACCACCCATCAAAATCCCCTATAAATGCTGTGTGTGCCTACAAGGTGTCTATATGGTTTCCATTCAAATAATCAACATCCGTCAAAATCACCCTATGGATGCTGTGTGTGCCTACAAGGTGTCAGCATGGTATCTGTATTTAAAATCACAGACCATTTGTGTCACAGGTGTCAGAATAGTATCTGTATTTAAAATCACAGTTCATTAAAATAACCCTATGGACTCTGTGCGTGCCAACATGTTTTACACATGGTTTCTATATCAATAATTACCACCCATCAAAGTCCACTATGGTCGCTTTGTGTGCCTACAAGGTGGCAGCATGGTATCCATATATAAAATAACAGAACTTAAAAATAACCTTATGGGTACTGTGTTTGCCCACATGGAGTCTATATGGTTTCCATACAAATAAATACAACCCATAAAAATCCCCTATGGACGCTGTGAGTGCCTATATGGTAAGTACAAGGTGTCTATATGGTTTTCATAAAAATAATCATTATCCATCAAAATCACCCTATGGACGCTGTATGTGCCTTCAAGGTGTCAGCATGGTTTCTGTATTTCAAATCAGTCCATTAATATAACTCTATGGAAGCTGTGCGTGCTAAGATGGTTTCTATATGGTTTTCATTAAAATAATTTCCACCTGTCAAAATCCCCTATGGACGCTGTGTGTGCCTACAAGGTGTCAGCATGGTATCTGTTTTTAAAATCACAGTCCATCAAAATGACCCTATGGATGCTGTGCATGCCAATATGTTTTATATATGGTTTCCATACTAATAATTACAAACCATCAAAATCCCCTATGGACGATGTGTGTGCCTACAAGGTGTCTAAATGGTTTCCATTAAAATAAACATTATCCATCAAAATCACCCTATGGACGCTGTATATGCCTTCAAGGTGTCAGCATGGTATCTGTATTTAAAATCACAGACCATTTAAAAAACCCTATGGACACTGTGCGTGCCAACATGTTTTCTTTATGGTTTCCAAATAAATAATTACCACCCGTCAAAATACCCTTTGGACGCTGTGTGTGCCTACAAGGTATCTATATGGTTTCCATACAAATATTCATCGTCTATCACTATCACAATATGGACGCTGAGTGTGCCAACAAGGTGTCAGCATTGTATCTGTATTTATCATCTAAGTCCATTAAAATAACCCTCTGGACACTGTGCGTGCCAACATGTTTTCTATATGATTTCCATACAAATATTTAACACCCATCAAAATCCGATATGGACGATGTGTGTGACTACAAGGTGTCAGAATGGTATTTTATTTAAAATCACAGTCCATTAAAATAACACTATGGATGCTGTGCGTGCCAATATGTTTTATATATGATTTCCATACTAATAATTACAAATTATCAAATCCACTATGATCGCTGTGTGTGCCTACAAGGTGTCAGCATGGTTTCTGTGTTTTAAATCACAGTCCATTTAAATAACCCTATGGACGCTGTGCGTGCCAACATGTTTTCTTATGGTTTCCAAATAAATAATTACCCTCCATCAAAATCCCCTATGGACGCTGTGTGTGCCTACAAGGTATCTTTATGGTTTCCATACAAATAATCATTATCCATCAAAATCACCCTATTGACACTGTGTGTTCCTACAAGGTATCAGCATGGTATCTGTTTTTAAAAACACAGTCCATTTAAATAACCCTATGGACGCTGTGCGTGCCAACATGTTTTCCATATGGTTTCCATACAAATAATTACCACCCATCAAAATTCCCTATGGACGCTGTGTGTGCCTACAAGGTGTAAGCATGGTATCTGTATTTCAAATCAGTCCATTAATATAACCCTATAGAAGCTGTGCGTGCCAACATGTTTTCTATATGGTTTCCATTCAAATATTTACCATCCATCAAAATTCCCTATGGACGCTGTGTGTGCATACAAGGTGTCAGCATGGTATCTGTATTTAAAATCACAGTTCATTTAAATAACCCTATGGACGCTGTTAGTGCCAACATGTTTTATACATGGTTTCCATACCAATAATTACCACCCATCAAAATCCACTATGGTCGCTGTGTGTGCCTACAAGGTGGCAGCATGGTATCTATATATATAATAACAGGACATAAAAATAACCCTATGGACACTGTGTGTGCCCACTTGGTGTCTATATGGTTTCCATATAAAAAATAACAACCCATCAAAATCCCCTATGGAAGCTGTGTGTGCCTACAAGGTGTCAGCATGGTTTCTGTATTTAAAATCACAGTTCATTAAAATAACCCTTTGGACGCTGTGCGTGCCAACATCTTTTATATATGGTTTCCATACTAATAATTACAACCCATCAAAATCCACTATGGTCGCTGTGTGTGCCTACAAGGTGACAGCATGGTATTCATATATAAAATAACAGAACATAAAAATAACCCTATGGGTACTGTGTGTGCCCACATGGTGTCTATATGGTTTCCATACAAATAATTATAACCCATTAAAATCATTAAAATCCCCTATGGACGATGTGTTTGCCTACAAGGTGTCTATATGGTTTCCATAAAAATAATCATTTTCCATCAAAATCACCCTATGGATGCTGTATGTGCCTTCAAGGTGTCAGCATGGTATCTGTATTTCAAATCAGTCCAATAATATAACCCTATGGAAGCTGTGCGTGCTAAGATGTTTTCTATATGGTTTCCATTCAAATAATTTCCACCCTTCAAAATCCCCTATGGACGCTGTGTGTGCCTACAAGGTGTCAGCATTGTATTTCAAATAAGTCCATCAATATAACCCTATGGAAGCTGTGCGTGCCAACATGTTTTCTATATGGTTTCCATTCAAATTATTACCACCCATCGAAATCCCCTATGAACGCTTTGTGTGCATACAAGGTGGCAGCAAGGTATCTATATATAAAAAAACAGAACATAAAAATAACCCTATGGACACTGTGCGTGCCAACATGTTTTCTATATGGTTTCCATACAAATAATAACCACCCATCAAAATCCCCTATAAATGCTGTGTGTGCCTACAAGGTGTCTATATGGTTTCCATTCAAATAATCAACATCCGTCAAAATCACCCTATGGATGCTGTGTGTGCCTACAAGGTGTCAGCATGGTATCTGTATTTAAAATCACAGACCATTTGTGTCACAGGTGTCAGAATAGTATCTGTATTTAAAATCACAGTTCATTAAAATAACCCTATGGACTCTGTGCGTGCCAACATGTTTTACACATGGTTTCTTTATCAATAATTACCACCCATCAAAGTCCACTATGGTCGCTTTGTGTGCCTACAAGGTGGCAGCATGGTATCCATATATAAAATAACAGAACTTAAAAATAACCTTATGGGTACTGTGTTTGCCCACATGGAGTCTATATGGTTTCCATACAAATAAATACAACCCATAAAAATCCCCTATGGACGCTGTGAGTGCCTATATGGTAAGTACAAGGTGTCTATATGGTTTTCATAAAAATAATCATTATCCATCAAAATCACCCTATGGACGCTGTATGTGCCTTCAAGGTGTCAGCATGGTTTCTGTATTTCAAATCAGTCCATTAATATAACTCTATGGAAGCTGTGCGTGCTAAGATGGTTTCTATATGGTTTTCATTAAAATAATTTCCACCTGTCAAAATCCCCTATGGACGCTGTGTGTGCCTACAAGGTGTCAGCATGGTATCTGTTTTTAAAATCACAGTCCATCAAAATGACCCTATGGATGCTGTGCATGCCAATATGTTTTATATATGGTTTCCATACTAATAATTACAAACCATCAAAATCCCCTATGGACGATGTGTGTGCCTACAAGGTGTCTAAATGGTTTCCATTAAAATAAACATTATCCATCAAAATCACCCTATGGACGCTGTATATGCCTTCAAGGTGTCAGCATGGTATCTGTATTTAAAATCACAGACCATTTAAAAAACCCTATGGACACTGTGCGTGCCAACATGTTTTCTTTATGGTTTCCAAATAAATAATTACCACCCGTCAAAATACCCTTTGGACGCTGTGTGTGCCTACAAGGTATCTATATGGTTTCCATACAAATATTCATCGTCTATCACTATCACAATATGGACGCTGAGTGTGCCAACAAGGTGTCAGCATTGTATCTGTATTTATCATCTAAGTCCATTAAAATAACCCTCTGGACACTGTGCGTGCCAACATGTTTTCTATATGATTTCCATACAAATATTTAACACCCATCAAAATCCGATATGGACGATGTGTGTGACTACAAGGTGTCAGAATGGTATTTTATTTAAAATCACAGTCCATTAAAATAACACTATGGATGCTGTGCGTGCCAATATGTTTTATATATGATTTCCATACTAATAATTACAAATTATCAAATCCACTATGATCGCTGTGTGTGCCTACAAGGTGTCAGCATGGTTTCTGTGTTTTAAATCACAGTCCATTTAAATAACCCTATGGACGCTGTGCGTGCCAACATGTTTTCTTATGGTTTCCAAATAAATAATTACCCTCCATCAAAATCCCCTATGGACGCTGTGTGTGCCTACAAGGTATCTTTATGGTTTCCATACAAATAATCATTATCCATCAAAATCACCCTATTGACACTGTGTGTTCCTGCAAGGTATCAGCATGGTATCTGTTTTTAAAAACACAGTCCATTTAAATAACCCTATGGACGCTGTGCGTGCCAACATGTTTTCCATATGGTTTCCATACAAATAATTACCACCCATCAAAATTCCCTATGGACGCTGTGTGTGCCTACAAGGTGTAAGCATGGTATCTGTATTTCAAATCAGTCCATTAATATAACCCTATAAAAGCTGTGCGTGCCAACATGTTTTCTATATGGTTTCCATTCAAATATTTACCATCCATCAAAATTCCCTATGGACGCTGTGTGTGCATACAAGGTGTCAGCATGGTATCTGTATTTAAAATCACAGTTCATTTAAATAACCCTATGGACGCTGTTAGTGCCAACATGTTTTATACATGGTTTCCATACCAATAATTACCACCCATCAAAATCCACTATGGTCGCTGTGTGTGCCTACAAGGTGGCAGCATGGTATCTATATATATATAATAACAGGACATAAAAATAACCCTATGGACACTGTGTGTGCCCACTTGGTGTCTATATGGTTTCCATATAAAAAATAACAACCCATCAAAATCCCCTATGGAAGCTGTGTGTGCCTACAAGGTGTCAGCATGGTTTCTGTATTTAAAATCACAGTTCATTAAAATAACCCTTTGGACGCTGTGCGTGCCAACATATTTTATATATGGTTTCCATACTAATAATTACAACCCATCAAAATCCACTATGGTCGCTGTGTGTGCCTACAAGGTGGCAGCATGGTATTCATATATAAAATAACAGAACATAAAAATAACCCTATGGGTACTGTGTGTGCCCACATGGTGTCTATATGGTTTCCATACAAATAATTATAACCCATTAAAATCATTAAAATCCCCTATGGACGATGTGTTTGCCTACAAGGTGTCTATATGGTTTCCATAAAAATAATCATTTTCCATCAAAATCACCCTATGGATGCTGTATGTGCCTTCAAGGTGTCAGCATGGTATCTGTATTTCAAATCAGTCCAATAATATAACCCTATGGAAGCTGTGCGTGCTAAGATGTTTTCTATATGGTTTCCATTCAAATAATTTCCACCCTTCAAAATCCCCTATGGACGCTGTGTGTGCCTACAAGGTGTCAGCATTGTATTTCAAATAAGTCCATCAATATAACCCTATGGAAGCTGTGCGTGCCAACATGTTTTCTATATGGTTTCCATTCAAATTATTACCACCCATCGAAATCCCCTATGAACGCTTTGTGTGCATACAAGGTGGCAGCAAGGTATCTATATATAAAAAAACAGAACATAAAAATAACCCTATGGACACTGTGCGTGCCAACATGTTTTCTATATGGTTTCCATACAAATAATAACCACCCATCAAAATCCCCTATAAATGCTGTGTGTGCCTACAAGGTGTCTATATGGTTTCCATTCAAATAATCAACATCCGTCAAAATCACCCTATGGATGCTGTGTGTGCCTACAAGGTGTCAGCATGGTATCTGTATTTAAAATCACAGACCATTTGTGTCACAGGTGTCAGAATAGTATCTGTATTTAAAATCACAGTTCATTAAAATAACCCTATGGACTCTGTGCGTGCCAACATGTTTTACACATGGTTTCTTTATCAATAATTACCACCCATCAAAGTCCACTATGGTCGCTTTGTGTGCCTACAAGGTGGCAGCATGGTATCCATATATAAAATAACAGAACTTAAAAATAACCTTATGGGTACTGTGTTTGCCCACATGGAGTCTATATGGTTTCCATACAAATAAATACAACCCATAAAAATCCCCTATGGACGCTGTGAGTGCCTATATGGTAAGTACAAGGTGTCTATATGGTTTTCATAAAAATAATCATTATCCATCAAAATCACCCTATGGACGCTGTATGTGCCTTCAAGGTGTCAGCATGGTTTCTGTATTTCAAATCAGTCCATTAATATAACTCTATGGAAGCTGTGCGTGCTAAGATGGTTTCTATATGGTTTTCATTAAAATAATTTCCACCTGTCAAAATCCCCTATGGACGCTGTGTGTGCCTACAAGGTGTCAGCATGGTATCTGTTTTTAAAATCACAGTCCATCAAAATGACCCTATGGATGCTGTGCATGCCAATATGTTTTATATATGGTTTCCATACTAATAATAACAAACCATCAAAATCCCCTATGGACGATGTGTGTGCCTACAAGGTGTCTAAATGGTTTCCATTAAAATAAACATTATCCATCAAAATCACCCTATGGACGCTGTATATGCCTTCAAGGTGTCAGCATGGTATCTGTATTTAAAATCACAGACCATTTAAAAAACCCTATGGACACTGTGCGTGCCAACATGTTTTCTTTATGGTTTCCAAATAAATAATTACCACCCGTCAAAATACCCTTTGGACGCTGTGTGTGCCTACAAGGTATCTATATGGTTTCCATACAAATATTCATCGTCTATCACTATCACAATATGGACGCTGAGTGTGCCAACAAGGTGTCAGTATTGTATCTGTATTAATCATCTAAGTCCATTAAAATAACCCTCTGGACACTGTGCGTGCCAACATGTTTTCTATATGATTTCCATACAAATATTTAACACCCATCAAAATCCACTATGGTCGCTGTGTGTGCCTACAAGGTGGCAGCATGGTATTCATATATAAAATAACAGAACATAAAAATAACCCTATGGGTACTGTGTGTGCCCACATGGTGTCTATATGGTTTCCATACAAATAATTATAACCCATTAAAATCATTAAAATCCCCTATGGACGATGTGTTTGCCTACAAGGTGTCTATATGGTTTCCATAAAAATAATCATTTTCCATCAAAATCACCCTATGGATGCTGTTTGTGCCTTCAAGGTGTCAGCATGGTATCTGTATTTCAAATCAGTCCAATAATATAACCCTATGGAAGCTGTGCGTGCTAAGATGTTTTCTATATGGTTTCCATTCAAATAATTTCCACCCTTCAAAATCCCCTATGGACGCTGTGTGTGCCTACAAGGTGTCAGCATTGTATTTCAAATAAGTCCATCAATATAACCCTATGGAAGCTGTGCGTGCCAACATGTTTTCTATATGGTTTCCATTCAAATTATTACCACCCATCGAAATCCCCTATGAACGCTTTGTGTGCATACAAGGTGGCAGCAAGGTATCTGTATATAAAAAAACAGAACATAAAAATAACCCTATGGACACTGTGCGTGCCAACATGTTTTCTATATGGTTTCCATACAAATTATAACCACCCATCAAAATCCCCTATAAATGCTGTGTGTGCCTACAAGGTGTCTATATGGTTTCCATTCAAATAATCAACATCCGTCAAAATCACCCTATGGATGCTGTGTGTGCCTACAAGGTGTCAGCATGGTATCTGTATTTAAAATCACAGACCATTTGTGTCACAGGTGTCAGAATAGTATCTGTATTTAAAATCACAGTTCATTAAAATAACCCTATGGACTCTGTGCGTGCCAACATGTTTTACACATGGTTTCTTTATCAATAATTACCACCCATCAAAGTCCACTATGGTCGCTTTGTGTGCCTACAAGGTGGCAGCATGGTATCCATATATAAAATAACAGAACTTAAAAATAACCTTATGGGTACTGTGTTTGCCCACATGGAGTCTATATGGTTTCCATACAAATAAATACAACCCATAAAAATCCCCTATGGACGCTGTGAGTGCCTATATGGTAAGTACAAGGTGTCTATATGGTTTTCATAAAAATAATCATTATCCATCAAAATCACCCTATGGACGCTGTATGTGCCTTCAAGGTGTCAGCATGGTTTCTGTATTTCAAATCAGTCCATTAATATAACTCTATGGAAGCTGTGCGTGCTAAGATGGTTTCTATATGGTTTTCATTAAAATAATTTCCACCTGTCAAAATCCCCTATGGACGCTGTGTGTGCCTACAAGGTGTCAGCATGGTATCTGTTTTTAAAATCACAGTCCATCAAAATGACCCTATGGATGCTGTGCATGCCAATATGTTTTATATATGGTTTCCATACTAATAATTACAAACCATCAAAATCCCCTATGGACGATGTGTGTGCCTACAAGGTGTCTAAATGGTTTCCATTAAAATAAACATTATCCATCAAAATCACCCTATGGACGCTGTATATGCCTTCAAGGTGTCAGCATGGTATCTGTATTTAAAATCACAGACCATTTAAAAAACCCTATGGACACTGTGCGTGCCAACATGTTTTCTTTATGGTTTCCAAATAAATAATTACCACCCGTCAAAATACCCTTTGGACGCTGTGTGTGCCTACAAGGTATCTATATGGTTTCCATACAAATATTCATCGTCTATCACTATCACAATATGGACGCTGAGTGTGCCAACAAGGTGTCAGCATTGTATCTGTATTTATCATCTAAGTCCATTAAAATAACCCTCTGGACACTGTGCGTGCCAACATGTTTTCTATATGATTTCCATACAAATATTTAACACCCATCAAAATCCGATATGGACGATGTGTGTGACTACAAGGTGTCAGAATGGTATTTTATTTAAAATCACAGTCCATTAAAATAACACTATGGATGCTGTGCGTGCCAATATGTTTTATATATGATTTCCATACTAATAATTACAAATTATCAAATCCACTATGATCGCTGTGTGTGCCTACAAGGTGTCAGCATGGTTTCTGTGTTTTAAATCACAGTCCATTTAAATAACCCTATGGACGCTGTGCGTGCCAACATGTTTTCTTATGGTTTCCAAATAAATAATTACCCTCCATCAAAATCCCCTATGGACGCTGTGTGTGCCTACAAGGTATCTTTATGGTTTCCATACAAATAATCATTATCCATCAAAATCACCCTATTGACACTGTGTGTTCCTACAAGGTATCAGCATGGTATCTGTTTTTAAAAACACAGTCCATTTAAATAACCCTATGGACGCTGTGCGTGCCAACATGTTTTCCATATGGTTTCCATACAAATAATTACCACCCATCAAAATTCCCTATGGACGCTGTGTGTGCCTACAAGGTGTAAGCATGGTATCTGTATTTCAAATCAGTCCATTAATATAACCCTATAGAAGCTGTGCGTGCCAACATGTTTTCTATATGGTTTCCATTCAAATATTTACCATCCATCAAAATTCCCTATGGACGCTGTGTGTGCATACAAGGTGTCAGCATGGTATCTGTATTTAAAATCACAGTTCATTAAAATAACCCTATGGACGCTGTTAGTGCCAACATGTTTTATACATGGTTTCCATACCAATAATTACCACCCATCAAAATCCACTATGGTCGCTGTGTGTGCCTACAAGGTGGCAGCATGGTATCTATATATATAATAACAGGACATAAAAATAACCCTATGGACACTGTGTGTGCCCACTTGGTGTCTATATGGTTTCCATATAAAAAATAACAACCCATCAAAATCCCCTATGGAAGCTGTGTGTGCCTACAAGGTGTCAGCATGGTTTCTGTATTTAAAATCACAGTTCATTAAAATAACCCTTTGGACGCTGTGCGTGCCAACATCTTTTATATATGGTTTCCATACTAATAATTACAACCCATCAAAATCCACTATGGTCGCTGTGTGTGCCTACAAGGTGGCAGCATGGTATTCATATATAAAATAACAGAACATAAAAATAACCCTATGGGTACTGTGTGTGCCCACATGGTGTCTATATGGTTTCCATACAAATAATTATAACCCATTAAAATCATTAAAATCCCCTATGGACGATGTGTTTGCCTACAAGGTGTCTATATGGTTTCCATAAAAATAATCATTTTCCATCAAAATCACCCTATGGATGCTGTATGTGCCTTCAAGGTGTCAGCATGGTATCTGTATTTCAAATCAGTCCAATAATATAACCCTATGGAAGCTGTGCGTGCTAAGATGTTTTCTATATGGTTTCCATTCAAATAATTTCCACCCTTCAAAATCCCCTATGGACGCTGTGTGTGCCTACAAGGTGTCAGCATTGTATTTCAAATAAGTCCATCAATATAACCCTATGGAAGCTGTGCGTGCCAACATGTTTTCTATATGGTTTCCATTCAAATTATTACCACCCATCGAAATCCCCTATGAACGCTTTGTGTGCATACAAGGTGGCAGCAAGGTATCTATATATAAAAAAACAGAACATAAAAATAACCCTATGGACACTGTGCGTGCCAACATGTTTTCTATGTGGTTTCCATACAAATAATAACCACCCATCAAAATCCCCTATAAATGCTGTGTGTGCCTACAAGGTGTCTATATGGTTTCCATTCAAATAATCAACATCCGTCAAAATCACCCTATGGATGCTGTGTGTGCCTACAAGGTGTCAGCATGGTATCTGTATTTAAAATCACAGACCATTTGTGTCACAGGTGTCAGAATAGTATCTGTATTTAAAATCACAGTTCATTAAAATAACCCTATGGACTCTGTGCGTGCCAACATGTTTTACACATGGTTTCTATATCAATAATTACCACCCATCAAAGTCCACTATGGTCGCTTTGTGTGCCTACAAGGTGGCAGCATGGTATCCATATATAAAATAACAGAACTTAAAAATAACCTTATGGGTACTGTGTTTGCCCACATGGAGTCTATATGGTTTCCATACAAATAAATACAACCCATAAAAATCCCCTATGGACGCTGTGAGTGCCTATATGGTAAGTACAAGGTGTCTATATGGTTTTCATAAAAATAATCATTATCCATCAAAATCACCCTATGGACGCTGTATGTGCCTTCAAGGTGTCAGCATGGTTTCTGTATTTCAAATCAGTCCATTAATATTAACTCTATGGAAGCTGTGCGTGCTAAGATGGTTTCTATATGGTTTTCATTAAAATAATTTCCACCTGTCAAAATCCCCTATGGACGCTGTGTGTGCCTACAAGGTGTCAGCATGGTATCTGTTTTTAAAATCACAGTCCATCAAAATGACCCTATGGATGCTGTGCATGCCAATATGTTTTATATATGGTTTCCATACTAATAATTACAAACCATCAAAATCCCCTATGGACGATGTGTGTGCCTACAAGGTGTCTAAATGGTTTCCATTAAAATAAACATTATCCATCAAAATCACCCTATGGACGCTGTATATGCCTTCAAGGTGTCAGCATGGTATCTGTATTTAAAATCACAGACCATTTAAAAAACCCTATGGACACTGTGCGTGCCAACATGTTTTCTTTATGGTTTCCAAATAAATAATTACCACCCGTCAAAATACCCTTTGGACGCTGTGTGTGCCTACAAGGTATCTATATGGTTTCCATACAAATATTCATCGTCTATCACTATCACAATATGGACGCTGAGTGTGCCAACAAGGTGTCAGCATTGTATCTGTATTTATCATCTAAGTCCATTAAAATAACCCTCTGGACACTGTGCGTGCCAACATGTTTTCTATATGATTTCCATACAAATATTTAACACCCATCAAAATCCGATATGGACGATGTGTGTGACTACAAGGTGTCAGAATGGTATTTTATTTAAAATCACAGTCCATTAAAATAACACTATGGATGCTGTGCGTGCCAATATGTTTTATATATGATTTCCATACTAATAATTACAAATTATCAAATCCACTATGATCGCTGTGTGTGCCTACAAGGTGTCAGCATGGTTTCTGTGTTTTAAATCACAGTCCATTTAAATAACCCTATGGACGCTGTGCGTGCCAACATGTTTTCTTATGGTTTCCAAATAAATAATTACCCTCCATCAAAATCCCCTATGGACGCTGTGTGTGCCTACAAGGTATCTTTATGGTTTCCATACAAATAATCATTATCCATCAAAATCACCCTATTGACACTGTGTGTTCCTACAAGGTATCAGCATGGTATCTGTTTTTAAAAACACAGTCCATTTAAATAACCCTATGGACGCTGTGCGTGCCAACATGTTTTCCATATGGTTTCCATACAAATAATTACCACCCATCAAAATTCCCTATGGACGCTGTGTGTGCCTACAAGGTGTAAGCATGGTATCTGTATTTCAATTCAGTCCATTAATATAACCCTATAGAAGCTGTGCGTGCCAACATGTTTTCTATATGGTTTCCATTCAAATATTTACCATCCATCAAAATTCCCTATGGACGCTGTGTGTGCATACAAGGTGTCAGCATGGTATCTGTATTTAAAATCACAGTTCATTTAAATAACCCTATGGACGCTGTTAGTGCCAACATGTTTTATACATGGTTTCCATACCAATAATTACCACCCATCAAAATCCACTATGGTCGCTGTGTGTGCCTACAAGGTGGCAGCATGGTATCTATATATATAATAACAGGACATAAAAATAACCCTATGGACACTGTGTGTGCCCACTTGGTGTCTATATGGTTTCCATATAAAAAATAACAACCCATCAAAATCCCCTA
The DNA here is from genome assembly GCF_059751285.1 of Brachycentrus maculatus. Classification (NCBI taxonomy): domain Eukaryota; kingdom Metazoa; phylum Arthropoda; class Insecta; order Trichoptera; family Brachycentridae; genus Brachycentrus; species Brachycentrus maculatus. The sequence goes on along the minus strand of NW_028281602.1, from coordinate 272,621 downwards.
TGGAAGCAGTGTGTGCCTACAAGGTGTCAGCATGGTTTCTGTATTTAAAATCACAGTTCATTAAAATAACCCTTTGGACGCTGTGCGTGCCAACATCTTTTATATATGGTTTCCATACTAATAATTACAACCCATCAAAATCCACTATGGTCGCTGTGTGTGCCTACAAGGTGGCAGCATGGTATTCATATATAAAATAACAGAACATAAAAATAACCCTATGGGTACTGTGTGTGCCCACATGGTGTCTATATGGTTTCCATACAAATAATTATAACCCATTAAAATCATTAAAATCCCCTATGGACGATGTGTTTGCCTACAAGGTGTCTATATGGTTTCCATAAAAATAATCATTTTCCATCAAAATCACCCTATGGATGCTGTATGTGCCTTCAAGGTGTCAGCATGGTATCTGTATTTCAAATCAGTCCAATAATATAACCCTATGGAAGCTGTGCGTGCTAAGATGTTTTCTATATGGTTTCCATTCAAATAATTTCCACCCTTCAAAATCCCCTATGGACGCTGTGTGTGCCTACAAGGTGTCAGCATTGTATTTCAAATAAGTCCATCAATATAACCCTATGGAAGCTGTGCGTGCCAACATGTTTTCTATATGGTTTCCATTCAAATTATTACCACCCATCGAAATCCCCTATGAACGCTTTGTGTGCATACAGGGTGGCAGCAAGGTATCTATATATAAAAAAACAGAACATAAAAATAACCCTATGGACACTGTGCGTGCCAACATGTTTTCTATATGGTTTCCATACAAATAATAACCACCCATCAAAATCCCCTATAAATGCTGTGTGTGCCTACAAGGTGTCTATATGGTTTCCATTCCAATAATCAACATCCGTCAAAATCACCCTATGGATGCTGTGTGTGCCTACAAGGTGTCAGCATGGTATCTGTATTTAAAATCACAGACCATTTGTGTCACACGTGTCAGAATAGTATCTGTATTTAAAATCACAGTTCATTAAAATAACCCTATGGACTCTGTGCGTGCCAACATGTTTTACACATGGTTTCTATATCAATAATTACCACCCATCAAAGTCCACTATGGTCGCTTTGTGTGCCTACAAGGTGGCAGCATGGTATCCATATATAAAATAACAGAACTTAAAAATAACCTTATGGGTACTGTGTTTGCCCACATGGAGTCTATATGGTTTCCATACAAATAAATACAACCCATAAAAATCCCCTATGGACGCTGTGAGTGCCTATATGGTAAGTACAAGGTGTCTATATGGTTTTCATAAAAATAATCATTATCCATCAAAATCACCCTATGGACGCTGTATGTGCCTTCAAGGTGTCAGCATGGTTTCTGTATTTCAAATCAGTCCATTAATATAACTCTATGGAAGCTGTGCGTGCTAAGATGGTTTCTATATGGTTTTCATTAAAATAATTTCCACCTGTCAAAATCCCCTATGGACGCTGTGTGTGCCTACAAGGTGTCAGCATGGTATCTGTTTTTAAAATCACAGTCCATCAAAATGACCCTATGGATGCTGTGCATGCCAATATGTTTTATATATGGTTTCCATACTAATAATTACAAACCATCAAAATCCCCTATGGACGATGTGTGTGCCTACAAGGTGTCTAAATGGTTTCCATTAAAATAAACATTATCCATCAAAATCACCCTATGGACGCTGTATATGCCTTCAAGGTGTCAGCATGGTATCTGTATTTAAAATCACAGACCATTTAAAAAACCCTATGGACACTGTGCGTGCCAACATGTTTTCTTTATGGTTTCCAAATAAATAATTACCACCCGTCAAAATACCCTTTGGACGCTGTGTGTGCCTACAAGGTATCTATATGGTTTCCATACAAATATTCATCGTCTATCACTATCACAATATGGACGCTGAGTGTGCCAACAAGGTGTCAGCATTGTATCTGTATTTATCATCTAAGTCCATTAAAATAACCCTCTGGACACTGTGCGTGCCAACATGTTTTCTATATGATTTCCATACAAATATTTAACACCCATCAAAATCCGATATGGACGATGTGTGTGACTGCAAGGTGTCAGAATGGTATTTTATTTAAAATCACAGTCCATTAAAATAACACTATGGATGCTGTGCGTGCCAATATGTTTTATATATGATTTCCATACTAATAATTACAAATTATCAAATCCACTATGATCGCTGTGTGTGCCTACAAGGTGTCAGCATGGTTTCTGTGTTTTAAATCACAGTCCATTTAAATAACCCTATGGACGCTGTGCGTGCCAACATGTTTTCTTATGGTTTCCAAATAAATAATTACCCTCCATCAAAATCCCCTATGGACGCTGTGTGTGCCTACAAGGTATCTTTATGGTTTCCATACAAATAATCATTATCCATCAAAATCACCCTATTGACACTGTGTGTTCCTACAAGGTATCAGCATGGTATCTGTTTTTAAAAACACAGTCCATTTAAATAACCCTATGGACGCTGTGCGTGCCAACATGTTTTCCATATGGTTTCCATACAAATAATTACCACCCATCAAAATTCCCTATGGACGCTGTGTGTGCCTACAAGGTGTAAGCATGGTATCTGTATTTCAAATCAGTCCATTAATATAACCCTATAGAAGCTGTGCGTGCCAACATGTTTTCTATATGGTTTCCATTCAAATATTTACCATCCATCAAAATTCCCTATGGACGCTGTGTGTGCATACAAGGTGTCAGCATGGTATCTGTATTTAAAATCACAGTTCATTTAAATAACCCTATGGACGCTGTTAGTGCCAACATGTTTTATACATGGTTTCCATACCAATAATTACCACCCATCAAAATCCACTATGGTCGCTGTGTGTGCCTACAAGGTGGCAGCATGGTATCTATATATATATAATAACAGGACATAAAAATAACCCTATGGACACTGTGTGTGCCCACTTGGTGTCTATATGGTTTCCATATAAAAAATAACAACCCATCAAAATCCCCTATGGAAGCTGTGTGTGCCTACAAGGTGTCAGCATGGTTTCTGTATTTAAAATCACAGTTCATTAAAATAACCCTTTGGACGCTGTGCGTGCCAACATCTTTTATATATGGTTTCCATACTAATAATTACAACCCATCAAAATCCACTATGGTCGCTGTGTGTGCCTACAAGGTGGCAGCATGGTATTCATATATAAAATAACAGAACATAAAAATAACCCTATGGGTACTGTGTGTGCCCACATGGTGTCTATATGGTTTCCATACAAATAATTATAACCCATTAAAATCATTAAAATCCCCTATGGACGATGTGTTTGCCTACAAGGTGTCTATATGGTTTCCATAAAAATAATCATTTTCCATCAAAATCACCCTATGGATGCTGTATGTGCCTTCAAGGTGTCAGCATGGTATCTGTATTTCAAATCAGTCCAATAATATAACCCTATGGAAGCTGTGCGTGCTAAGATGTTTTCTATATGGTTTCCATTCAAATAATTTCCACCCTTCAAAATCCCCTATGGACGCTGTGTGTGCCTACAAGGTGTCAGCATTGTATTTCAAATAAGTCCATCAATATAACCCTATGGAAGCTGTGCGTGCCAACATGTTTTCTATATGGTTTCCATTCAAATTATTACCACCCATCGAAATCCCCTATGAACGCTTTGTGTGCATACAAGGTGGCAGCAAGGTATCTATATATAAAAAAACAGAACATAAAAATAACCCTATGGACACTGTGCGTGCCAACATGTTTTCTATGTGGTTTCCATACAAATAATAACCACCCATCAAAATCCCCTATAAATGCTGTGTGTGCCTACAAGGTGTCTATATGGTTTCCATTCAAATAATCAACATCCGTCAAAATCACCCTATGGATGCTGTGTGTGCCTACAAGGTGTCAGCATGGTATCTGTATTTAAAATCACAGACCATTTGTGTCACAGGTGTCAGAATAGTATCTGTATTTAAAATCACAGTTCATTAAAATAACCCTATGGACTCTGTGCGTGCCAACATGTTTTACACATGGTTTCTATATCAATAATTACCACCCATCAAAGTCCACTATGGTCGCTTTGCGTGCCTACAAGGTGGCAGCATGGTATCCATATATAAAATAACAGAACTTAAAAATAACCTTATGGGTACTGTGTTTGCCCACATGGAGTCTATATGGTTTCCATACAAATAAATACAACCCATAAAAATCCCCTATGGACGCTGTGAGTGCCTATATGGTAAGTACAAGGTGTCTATATGGTTTTCATAAAAATAATCATTATCCATCAAAATCACCCTATGGACGCTGTATGTGCCTTCAAGGTGTCAGCATGGTTTCTGTATTTCAAATCAGTCCATTAATATTAACTCTATGGAAGCTGTGCGTGCTAAGATGGTTTCTATATGGTTTTCATTAAAATAATTTCCACCTGTCAAAATCCCCTATGGACGCTGTGTGTGCCTACAAGGTGTCAGCATGGTATCTGTTTTTAAAATCACAGTCCATCAAAATGACCCTATGGATGCTGTGCATGCCAATATGTTTTATATATGGTTTCCATACTAATAATTACAAACCATCAAAATCCCCTATGGACGATGTGTGTGCCTACAAGGTGTCTAAATGGTTTCCATTAAAATAAACATTATCCATCAAAATCACCCTATGGACGCTGTATATGCCTTCAAGGTGTCAGCATGGTATCTGTATTTAAAATCACAGACCATTTAAAAAACCCTATGGACACTGTGCGTGCCAACATGTTTTCTTTATGGTTTCCAAATAAATAATTACCACCCGTCAAAATACCCTTTGGACGCTGTGTGTGCCTACAAGGTATCTATATGGTTTCCATACAAATATTCATCGTCTATCACTATCACAATATGGACGCTGAGTGTGCCAACAAGGTGTCAGCATTGTATCTGTATTTATCATCTAAGTCCATTAAAATAACCCTCTGGACACTGTGCGTGCCAACATGTTTTCTATATGATTTCCATACAAATATTTAACACCCATCAAAATCCGATATGGACGATGTGTGTGACTACAAGGTGTCAGAATGGTATTTTATTTAAAATCACAGTCCATTAAAATAACACTATGGATGCTGTGCGTGCCAATATGTTTTATATATGATTTCCATACTAATAATTACAAATTATCAAATCCACTATGATCGCTGTGTGTGCCTACGAGGTGTCAGCATGGTTTCTGTGTTTTAAATCACAGTCCATTTAAATAACCCTATGGACGCTGTGCGTGCCAACATGTTTTCTTATGTTTTCCAAATAAATAATTACCCTCCATCAAAATCCCCTATGGACGCTGTGTGTGCCTACAAGGTATCTTTATGGTTTCCATACAAATAATCATTATCCATCAAAATCACCCTATTGACACTGTGTGTTCCTGCAAGGTATCAGCATGGTATCTGTTTTTAAAAACACAGTCCATTTAAATAACCCTATGGACGCTGTGCGTGCCAACATGTTTTCCATATGGTTTCCATACAAATAATTACCACCCATCAAAATTCCCTATGGACGCTGTGTGTGCCTACAAGGTGTAAGCATGGTATCTGTATTTCAAATCAGTCCATTAATATAACCCTATAGAAGCTGTGCGTGCCAACATGTTTTCTATATGGTTTCCATTCAAATATTTACCATCCATCAAAATTCCCTATGGACGCTGTGTGTGCATACAAGGTGTCAGCATGGTATCTGTATTTAAAATCACAGTTCATTTAAATAACCCTATGGACGCTGTTAGTGCCAACATGTTTTATACATGGTTTCCATACCAATAATTACCACCCATCAAAATCCACTATGGTCGCTGTGTGTGCCTACAAGGTGGCAGCATGGTATCTATATATATATAATAACAGGACATAAAAATAACCCTATGGACACTGTGTGTGCCCACTTGGTGTCTATATGGTTTCCATATAAAAAATAACAACCCATCAAAATCCCCTATGGAAGCTGTGTGTGCCTACAAGGTGTCAGCATGGTTTCTGTATTTAAAATCACAGTTCATTAAAATAACCCTTTGGACGCTGTGCGTGCCTACATCTTTTATATATGGTTTCCATACTAATAATTACAACCCATCAAAATCCACTATGGTCGCTGTGTGTGCCTACAAGGTGGCAGCATGGTATTCATATATAAAATAACAGAACATAAAAATAACCCTATGGGTACTGTGTGTGCCCACATGGTGTCTATATGGTTTCCATACAAATAATTATAACCCATTAAAATCATTAAAATCCCCTATGGACGATGTGTTTGCCTACAAGGTGTCTATATGGTTTCCATAAAAATAATCATTTTCCATCAAAATCACCCTATGGATGCTGTATGTGCCTTCAAGGTGTCAGCATGGTATCTGTATTTCAAATCAGTCCAATAATATAACCCTATGGAAGCTGTGCGTGCTAAGATGTTTTCTATATGGTTTCCATTCAAATAATTTCCACCCTTCAAAATCCCCTATGGACGCTGTGTGTGCCTACAAGGTGTCAGCATTGTATTTCAAATAAGTCCATCAATATAACCCTATGGAAGCTGTGCGTGCCAACATGTTTTCTAAATGGTTTCCATTCAAATTATCACCACCCATCGAAATCCCCTATGAACGCTTTGTGTGCATACAAGGTGGCAGCAAGGTATCTATATATAAAAAAACTGAACATAAAAATAACCCTATGGACACTGTGCGTGCCAACATGTTTTCTATATGGTTTCCATACAAATAATAACCACCCATCAAAATCCCCTATAAATGCTGTGTGTGCCTACAAGGTGTCTATATGGTTTCCATTCAAATAATCAACATCCGTCAAAATCACCCTATGGATGCTGTGTGTGCCTACAAGGTGTCAGCATGGTATCTGTATTTAAAATCACAGACCATTTGTGTCACAGGTGTCAGAATAGTATCTGTATTTAAAATCACAGTTCATTAAAATAACCCTATGGACTCTGTGCGTGCCAACATGTTTTACACATGGTTTCTATATCAATAATTACCACCCATCAAAGTCCACTATGGTCGCTTTGTGTGCCTACAAGGTGGCAGCATGGTATCCATATATAAAATAACAGAACTTAAAAATAACCTTATGGGTACTGTGTTTGCCCACATGGAGTCTATATGGTTTCCATACAAATAAATACAACCCATAAAAATCCCCTATGGACGCTGTGAGTGCCTATATGGTAAGTACAAGGTGTCTATATGGTTTTCATAAAAATAATCATTATCCATCAAAATCACCCTATGGACGCTGTATGTGCCTTCAAGGTGTCAGCATGGTTTCTGTATTTCAAATCAGTCCATTAATATAACTCTATGGAAGCTGTGCGTGCTAAGATGGTTTCTATATGGTTTTCATTAAAATAATTTCCACCTGTCAAAATCCCCTATGGACGCTGTGTGTGCCTACAAGGTGTCAGCATGGTATCTGTTTTTAAAATCACAGTCCATCAAAATGACCCTATGGATGCTGTGCATGCCAATATGTTTTATATATGGTTTCCATACTAATAATTACAAACCATCAAAATCCCCTATGGACGATGTGTGTGCCTACAAGGTGTCTAAATGGTTTCCATTAAAATAAACATTATCCATCAAAATCACCCTATGGACGCTGTATATGCCTTCAAGGTGTCAGCATGGTATCTGTATTTAAAATCACAGACCATTTAAAAAACCCTATGGACACTGTGCGTGCCAACATGTTTTCTTTATGGTTTCCAAATAAATAATTACCACCCGTCAAAATACCCTTTGGACGCTGTGTGTGCCTACAAGGTATCTATATGGTTTCCATACAAATATTCATCGTCTATCACTATCACAATATGGACGCTGAGTGTGCCAACAAGGTGTCAGCATTGTATCTGTATTTATCATCTAAGTCCATTAAAATAACCCTCTGGACACTGTGCGTGCCAACATGTTTTCTATATGATTTCCATACAAATATTTAACACCCATCAAAATCCGATATGGACGATGTGTGTGACTACAAGGTGTCAGAATGGTATTTTATTTAAAATCACAGTCCATTAAAATAACACTATGGATGCTGTGCGTGCCAATATGTTTTATATATGATTTCCATACTAATAATTACAAATTATCAAATCCACTATGATCGCTGTGTGTGCCTACAAGGTGTCAGCATGGTTTCTGTGTTTTAAATCACAGTCCATTTAAATAACCCTATGGACGCTGTGCGTGCCAACATGTTTTCTTATGGTTTCCAAATAAATAATTACCCTCCATCAAAATCCCCTATGGACGCTGTGTGTGCCTACAAGGTATCTTTATGGTTTCCATACAAATAATCATTATCCATCAAAATCACCCTATTGACACTGTGTGTTCCTGCAAGGTATCAGCATGGTATCTGTTTTTAAAAACACAGTCCATTTAAATAACCCTATGGACGCTGTGCGTGCCAACATGTTTTCCATATGGTTTCCATACAAATAATTACCACCCATCAAAATTCCCTATGGACGCTGTGTGTGCCTACAAGGTGTAAGCATGGTATCTGTATTTCAAATCAGTCCATTAATATAACCCTATAGAAGCTGTGCGTGCCAACATGTTTTCTATATGGTTTCCATTCAAATATTTACCATCCATCAAAATTCCCTATGGACGCTGTGTGTGCATACAAGGTGTCAGCATGGTATCTGTATTTAAAATCACAGTTCATTTAAATAACCCTATGGACGCTGTTAGTGCCAACATGTTTTATACATGGTTTCCATACCAATAATTACCACCCATCAAAATCCACTATGGTCGCTGTGTGTGCCTACAAGGTGGCAGCATGGTATCTATATATATAATAACAGGACATAAAAATAACCCTATGGACACTGTGTGTGCCCACTTGGTGTCTATATGGTTTCCATATAAAAAATAACAACCCATCAAAATCCCCTATGGAAGCTGTGTGTGCCTACAAGGTGTCAGCATGGTTTCTGTATTTAAAATCACAGTTCATTAAAATAACCCTTTGGACGCTGTGCGTGCCAACATCTTTTATATATGGTTTCCATACTAATAATTACAACCCATCAAAATCCACTATGGTCGCTGTGTGTGCCTACAAGGTGGCAGCATGGTATTCATATATAAAATAACAGAACATAAAAATAACCCTATGGGTACTGTGTGTGCCCACATGGTGTCTATATGGTTTCCATACAAATAATTATAACCCATTAAAATCATTAAAATCCCCTATGGACGATGTGTTTGCCTACAAGGTGTCTATATGGTTTCCATAAAAATAATCATTTTCCATCAAAATCACCCTATGGATGCTGTATGTGCCTTCAAGGTGTCAGCATGGTATCTGTATTTCAAATCAGTCCAATAATATAACCCTATGGAAGCTGTGCGTGCTAAGATGTTTTCTATATGGTTTCCATTCAAATAATTTCCACCCTTCAAAATCCCCTATGGACGCTGTGTGTGCCTACAAGGTGTCAGCATTGTATTTCAAATAAGTCCATCAATATAACCCTATGGAAGCTGTGCGTGCCAACATGTTTTCTATATGGTTTCCATTCAAATTATTACCACCCATCGAAATCCCCTATGAACGCTTTGTGTGCATACAAGGTGGCAGCAAGGTATCTATATATAAAAAAACAGAACATAAAAATAACCCTATGGACACTGTGCGTGCCAACATGTTTTCTATATGGTTTCCATACAAATAATAACCACCCATCAAAATCCCCTATAAATGCTGTGTGTGCCTACAAGGTGTCTATATGGTTTCCATTCAAATAATCAACATCCGTCAAAATCACCCTATGGATGCTGTGTGTGCCTACAAGGTGTCAGCATGGTATCTGTATTTAAAATCACAGACCATTTGTGTCACAGGTGTCAGAATAGTATCTGTATTTAAAATCACAGTTCATTAAAATAACCCTTTGGACGCTGTGCGTGCCAACATCTTTTATATATGGTTTCCATACTAATAATTACCACCCATCAAAGTCCACTATGGTCGCTTTGTGTGCCTACAAGGTGGCAGCATGGTATCCATATATAAAATAACAGAACTTAAAAATAACCTTATGGGTACTGTGTTTGCCCACATGGAGTCTATATGGTTTCCATACAAATAAATACAACCCATAAAAATCCCCTATGGACGCTGTGAGTGCCTATATGGTAAGTACAAGGTGTCTATATGGTTTTCATAAAAATAATCATTATCCATCAAAATCACCCTATGGACGCTGTATGTGCCTTCAAGGTGTCAGCATGGTTTCTGTATTTCAAATCAGTCCATTAATATAACTCTATGGAAGCTGTGCGTGCTAAGATGGTTTCTATATGGTTTTTTTTAAAATAATTTCCACCTGTCAAAATCCCTTATGGACGCTGTGTGTGCCTACAAGGTGTCAGCATGGTATCTGTTTTTAAAATCACAGTCCATCAAAATGACCCTATGGATGCTGTGCATGCCAATATGTTTTATATATGGTTTCCATACTAATAATTACAAACCATCAAAATCCCCTATGGACGATGTGTGTGCCTACAAGGTGTCTAAATGGTTTCCATTAAAATAAACATTATCCATCAAAATCACCCTATGGACGCTGTATATGCCTTCAAGGTGTCAGCATGGTATCTGTATTTAAAATCACAGACCATTTAAAAAACCGTATGGACACTGTGCGTGCCAACATGTTTTCTTTATGGTTTCCAAATAAATAATTACCACCCGTCAAAATACCCTTTGGACGCTGTGTGTGCCTACAAGGTATCTATATGGTTTCCATACAAATATTCATCGTCTATCACTATCACAATATGGACGCTGAGTGTGCCAACAAGGTGTCAGCATTGTATCTGTATTTATCATCTAAGTCCATTAAAATAACCCTCTGGACACTGTGCGTGCCAACATGTTTTCTATATGATTTCCATACAAATATTTAACACCCATCAAAATCCGATATGGACGATGTGTGTGACTACAAGGTGTCAGAATGGTATTTTATTTAAAATCACAGTCCATTAAAATAACACTATGGATGCTGTGCGTGCCAATATGTTTTATATATGATTTCCATACTAATAATTACAAATAATCAAATCCACTATGATCGCTGTGTGTGCCTACAAGGTGTCAGCATGGTTTCTGTGTTTTAAATCACAGTCCATTTAAATAACCCTATGGACGCTGTGCGTGCCAACATGTTTTCTTATGGTTTCCAAATAAATAATTACCCTCCATCAAAATCCCCTATGGACGCTGTGTGTGCCTACAAGGTATCTTTATGGTTTCCATACAAATAATCATTATCCATCAAAATCACCCTATTGACACTGTGTGTTCCTACAAGGTATCAGCATGGTATCTGTTTTTAAAAACACAGTCCATTTAAATAACCCTATGGACGCTGTGCGTGCCAACATGTTTTCCATATGGTTTCCATACAAATAATTACCACCCATCAAAATTCCCTATGGACGCTGTGTGTGCCTACAAGGTGTAAGCATGGTATCTGTATTTCAAATCAGTCCATTAATATAACCCTATAGAAGCTGTGCGTGCCAACATGTTTTCTATATGGTTTCCATTCAAATATTTACCATCCATCAAAATTCCCTATGGAAGCTGTGTGTGCCTACAAGGTGTCAGCATGGTTTCTGTATTTAAAATCACAGTTCATTAAAATAACCCTTTGGACGCTGTGCGTGCCAACATCTTTTATATATGGTTTCCATACTAATAATTACAACCCATCAAAATCCACTATGGTCGCTGTGTGTGCCTACAAGGTGACAGCATGGTATTCATATATAAAATAACAGAACATAAAAATAACCCTATGGGTACTGTGTGTGCCCACATGGTGTCTATATGGTTTCCATACAAATAATTATAACCCATTAAAATCATTAAAATCCCCTATGGACGATGTGTTTGCCTACAAGGTGTCTATATGGTTTCCATAAAAATAATCATTTTCCATCAAAATCACCCTATGGATGCTGTATGTGCCTTCAAGGTGTCAGCATGGTATCTGTATTTCAAATCAGTCCAATAATATAACCCTATGGAAGCTGTGCGTGCTAAGATGTTTTCTATGTGGTTTCCATTCAAATAATTTCCACCCTTCAAAATCTTCTATGGACGCTGTGTGTGCCTACAAGGTGTCAGCATTGTATTTCAAATAAGTCCATCAATATAACCCTATGGAAGCTGTGCGTGCCAACATGTTTTCTATATGGTTTCCATTCAAATTATTACCACCCATCGAAATCCCCTATGAACGCTTTGTGTGCATACAAGGTGGCAGCAAGGTATCTATATATAAAAAAACAGAACATAAAAATAACCCTATGGACACTGTGCGTACCAACATGTTTTCTATATGGTTTCCATACAAATAATTATAACCCATTAAAATCATTAAAATCCCCTATGGACGATGTGTTTGCCTACAAGGTGTCTATATGGTTTCCATAAAAATAATCATTTTCCATCAAAATCACCCTATGGATGCTGTATGTGCCTTCAAGGTGTCAGCATGGTATCTGTATTTCAAATCAGTCCAATAATATAACCCTATGGAAGCTGTGCGTGCTAAGATGTTTTCTATATGGTTTCCATTCAAATAATTTCCACCCTTCAAAATCCCCTATGGACGCTGTGTGTGCCTACAAGGTGTCAGCATTGTATTTCAAATAAGTCCATCAATATAACCCTATGGAAGCTGTGCGTGCCAACATGTTTTCTATATGGTTTCCATTCAAATTATTACCACCCATCGAAATCCCCTATGAACGCTTTGTGTGCATACAGGGTGGCAGCAAGGTATCTATATATAAAAAAACAGAACATAAAAATAACCCTATGGACACTGTGCGTGCCAACATGTTTTCTATATGGTTTCCATACAAATAATAACCACCCATCAAAATCCCCTATAAATGCTGTGTGTGCCTACAAGGTGTCTATATGGTTTCCATTCAAATAATCAACATCCGTCAAAATCACCCTATGGATGCTGTGTGTGCCTACAAGGTGTCAGCATGGTATCTGTATTTAAAATCACAGACCATTTGTGTCACAGGTGTCAGAATAGTATCTGTATTTAAAATCACAGTTCATTAAAATAACCCTATGGACTCTGTGCGTGCCAACATGTTTTACACATGGTTTCTATATCAATAATTACCACCCATCAAAGTCCACTATGGTCGCTTTGTGTGCCTACAAGGTGGCAGCATGGTATCCATATATAAAATAACAGAACTTAAAAATAACCTTATGGGTACTGTGTTTGCCCACATGGAGTCTATATGGTTTCCATACAAATAAATACAACCCATAAAAATCCCCTATGGACGCTGTGAGTGCCTATATGGTAAGTACAAGGTGTCTATATGGTTTTCATAAAAATAATCATTATCCATCAAAATCACCCTATGGACGCTGTATGTGCCTTCAAGGTGTCAGCATGGTTTCTGTATTTCAAATCAGTCCATTAATATAACTCTATGGAAGCTGTGCGTGCTAAGATGGTTTCTATATGGTTTTTTTTAAAATAATTTCCACCTGTCAAAATCCCTTATGGACGCTGTGTGTGCCTACAAGGTGTCAGCATGGTATCTGTTTTTAAAATCACAGTCCATCAAAATGACCCTATGGATGCTGTGCATGCCAATATGTTTTATATATGGTTTCCATACTAATAATTACAAACCATCAAAATCCCCTATGGACGATGTGTGTGCCTACAAGGTGTCTAAATGGTTTCCATTAAAATAAACATTATCCATCAAAATCACCCTATGGACGCTGTATATGCCTTCAAGGTGTCAGCATGGTATCTGTATTTAAAATCACAGACCATTTAAAAAACCGTATGGACACTGTGCGTGCCAACATGTTTTCTTTATGGTTTCCAAATAAATAATTACCACCCGTCAAAATACCCTTTGGACGCTGTGTGTGCCTACAAGGTATCTATATGGTTTCCATACAAATATTCATCGTCTATCACTATCACAATATGGACGCTGAGTGTGCCAACAAGGTGTCAGCATTGTATCTGTATTTATCATCTAAGTCCATTAAAATAACCCTCTGGACACTGTGCGTGCCAACATGTTTTCTATATGATTTCCATACAAATATTTAACACCCATCAAAATCCGATATGGACGATGTGTGTGACTACAAGGTGTCAGAATGGTATTTTATTTAAAATCACAGTCCATTAAAATAACACTATGGATGCTGTGCGTGCCAATATGTTTTATATATGATTTCCATACTAATAATTACAAATTATCAAATCCACTATGATCGCTGTGTGTGCCTACAAGGTGTCAGCATGGTTTCTGTGTTTTAAATCACAGTCCATTTAAATAACCCTATGGACGCTGTGCGTGCCAACATGTTTTCTTATGGTTTCCAAATAAATAATTACCCTCCATCAAAATCCCCTATGGACGCTGTGTGTGCCTACAAGGTATCTTTATGGTTTCCATACAAATAATCATTATCCATCAAAATCACCCTATTGACACTGTGTGTTCCTGCAAGGTATCAGCATGGTATCTGTTTTTAAAAACACAGTCCATTTAAATAACCCTATGGACGCTGTGCGTGCCAACATGTTTTCCATATGGTTTCCATACAAATAATTACCACCCATCAAAATTCCCTATGGACGCTGTGTGTGCCTACAAGGTGTAAGCATGGTATCTGTATTTCAAATCAGTCCATTAATATAACCCTATAGAAGCTGTGCGTGCCAACATGTTTTCTATATGGTTTCCATTCAAATATTTACCATCCATCAAAATTCCCTATGGACGCTGTGTGTGCATACAAGGTGTCAGCATGGTATCTGTATTTAAAATCACAGTTCATTTAAATAACCCTATGGACGCTGTTAGTGCCAACATGTTTTATACATGGTTTCCATACCAATAATTACCACCCATCAAAATCCACTATGGTCGCTGTGTGTGCCTACAAGGTGGCAGCATGGTATCTATATATATAATAACAGGACATAAAAATAACCCTATGGACACTGTGTGTGCCCACTTGGTGTCTATATGGTTTCCATATAAAAAATAACAACCCATCAAAATCCCCTATGGAAGCTGTGTGTGCCTACAAGGTGTCAGCATGGTTTCTGTATTTAAAATCACAGTTCATTAAAATAACCCTTTGGACGCTGTGCGTGCCAACATCTTTTATATATGGTTTCCATACTAATAATTACAACCCATCAAAATCCACTATGGTCGCTGTGTGTGCCTACAAGGTGGCAGCATGGTATTCATATATAAAATAACAGAACATAAAAATAACCCTATGGGTACTGTGTGTGCCCACATGGTGTCTATATGGTTTCCATACAAATAATTATAACCCATTAAAATCATTAAAATCCCCTATGGACGATGTGTTTGCCTACAAGGTGTCTATATGGTTTCCATAAAAATAATCATTTTCCATCAAAATCACCCTATGGATGCTGTATGTGCCTTCAAGGTGTCAGCATGGTATCTGTATTTCAAATCAGTCCAATAATATAACCCTATGGAAGCTGTGCGTGCTAAGATGTTTTCTATATGGTTTCCATTCAAATAATTTCCACCCTTCAAAATCCCCTATGGACGCTGTGTGTGCCTACAAGGTGTCAGCATTGTATTTCAAATAAGTCCATCAATATAACCCTATGGAAGCTGTGCGTGCCAACATGTTTTCTATATGGTTTCCATTCAAATTATTACCACCCATCGAAATCCCCTATGAACGCTTTGTGTGCATACAAGGTGGCAGCAAGGTATCTATATATAAAAAAACAGAACATAAAAATAACCCTATGGACACTGTGCGTGCCAACATGTTTTCTATATGGTTTCCATACAAATAATAACCACCCATCAAAATCCCCTATAAATGCTGTGTGTGCCTACAAGGTGTCTATATGGTTTCCATTCAAATAATCAACATCCGTCAAAATCACCCTATGGATGCTGTGTGTGCCTACAAGGTGTCAGCATGGTATCTGTATTTAAAATCACAGACCATTTGTGTCACAGGTGTCAGAATAGTATCTGTATTTAAAATCACAGTTCATTAAAATAACCCTATGGACTCTGTGCGTGCCAACATGTTTTACACATGGTTTCTATATCAATAATTACCACCCATCAAAGTCCACTATAGTCGCTTTGTGTGCCTACAAGGTGGCAGCATGGTATCCATATATAAAATAACAGAACTTAAAAATAACCTTATGGGTACTGTGTTTGCCCACATGGAGTCTATATGGTTTCCATACAAATAAATACAACCCATAAAAATCCCCTATGGAAGCTGTGAGTGCCTATATGGTAAGTACAAGGTGTCTATATGGTTTTCATAAAAATAATCATTATCCATCAAAATCACCCTATGGACGCTGTATGTGCCTTCAAGGTGTCAGCATGGTTTCTGTATTTCAAATCAGTCCATTAATATAACTCTATGGAAGCTGTGCGTGCTAAGATGGTTTCTATATGGTTTTCATTAAAATAATTTCCACCTGTCAAAATCCCCTATGGACGCTGTGTGTGCCTACAAGGTGTCAGCATGGTATCTGTTTTTAAAATCACAGTCCATCAAAATGACCCTATGGATGCTGTGCATGCCAATATGTTTTATATATGGTTTCCATACTAATAATTACAAACCATCAAAATCCCCTATGGACGATGTGTGTGCCTACAAGGTGTCTAAATGGTTTCCATTAAAATAAACATTATCCATCAAAATCACCCTATGGACGCTGTATATGCCTTCAAGGTGTCAGCATGGTATCTGTATTTAAAATCACAGACCATTTAAAAAACCCTATGGACACTGTGCGTGCCAACATGTTTTCTTTATGGTTTCCAAATAAATAATTACCACCCGTCAAAATACCCTTTGGACGCTGTGTGTGCCTACAAGGTATCTACATGGTTTCCATACAAATATTCATCGTCTATCACTATCACAATATGGACGCTGAGTGTGCCAACAAGGTGTCAGCATTGTATCTGTATTTATCATCTAAGTCCATTAAAATAACCCTCTGGACACTGTGCGTGCCAACATGTTTTCTATATGATTTCCATACAAATATTTAACACCCATCAAAATCCGATATGGACGATGTGTGTGACTACAAGGTGTCAGAATGGTATTTTATTTAAAATCACAGTCCATTAAAATAACACTATGGATGCTGTGCGTGCCAATATGTTTTATATATGATTTCCATACTAATAATTACAAATTATCAAATCCACTATGATCGCTGTGTGTGCCTACAAGGTGTCAGCATGGTTTCTGTGTTTTAAATCACAGTCCATTTAAATAACCCTATGGACGCTGTGCGTGCCAACATGTTTTCTTATGGTTTCCAAATAAATAATTACCCTCCATCAAAATCCCCTATGGACGCTGTGTGTGCCTACATGGTATCTTTATGGTTTCCATACAAATAATCATTATCCATCAAAATCACCCTATTGACACTGTGTGTTCCTACAAGGTATCAGCATGGTATCTGTTTTTAAAAACACAGTCCATTTAAATAACCCTATGGACGCTGTGCGTGCCAACATGTTTTCCATATGGTTTCCATACAAATAATTACCACCCATCAAAATTCCCTATGGACGCTGTGTGTGCCTACAAGGTGTAAGCATGGTATCTGTATTTCAAATCAGTCCATTAATATAACCCTATAGAAGCTGTGCGTGCCAACATGTTTTCTATATGGTTTCCATTCAAATATTTACCATCCATCAAAATTCCCTATGGACGCTGTGTGTGCATACAAGGTGTCAGCATGGTATCTGTATTTAAAATCACAGTTCATTTAAATAACCCTATGGACGCTGTTAGTGCCAACATGTTTTATACATGGTTTCCATACCAATAATTACCACCCATCAAAATCCACTATGGTCGCTGTGTGTGCCTACAAGGTGGCAGCATGGTATCTATATATATAATAACAGGACATAAAAATAACCCTATGGACACTGTGTGTGCCCACTTGGTGTCTATATGGTTTCCATATAAAAAATAACAACCCATCAAAATCCCCTATGGAAGCTGTGTGTGCCTACAAGGTGTCAGCATGGTTTCTGTATTTAAAATCACAGTTCATTAAAATAACCCTTTGGACGCTGTGCGTGCCAACATCTTTTATATATGGTTTCCATACTAATAATTACAACCCATCAAAATCCACTATGGTCGCTGTGTGTGCCTACAAGGTGGCAGCATGGTATTCATATATAAAATAACAGAACATAAAAATAACCCTATGGGTACTGTGTGTGCCCACATGGTGTCTATATGGTTTCCATACAAATAATTATAACCCATTAAAATCATTAAAATCCCCTATGGACGATATGTGTTTGCCTACAAGGTGTCTATATGGTTTCCATAAAAATAATCATTTTCCATCAAAATCACCCTATGGATGCTGTATGTGCCTTCAAGGTGTCAGCATGGTATCTGTATTTCAAATCAGTCCAATAATATAACCCTATGGAAGCTGTGCGTGCTAAGATGTTTTCTATATGGTTTCCATTCAAATAATTTCCACCCTTCAAAATCCCCTATGGACGCTGTGTGTGCCTACAAGGTGTCAGCATTGTATTTCAAATAAGTCCATCAATATAACCCTATGGAAGCTGTGCGTGCCAACATGTTTTCTATATGGTTTCCATTCAAATTATTACCACCCATCGAAATCCCCTATGAACGCTTTGTGTGCATACAAGGTGGCAGCAAGGTATCTATATATAAAAAAACAGAACATAAAAATAACCCTATGGACACTGTGCGTGCCAACATGTTTTCTATATGGTTTCCATACAAATAATAACCACCCATCAAAATCCCCTATAAATGCTGTGTGTGCCTACAAGGTGTCTATATGGTTTCCATTCAAATAATCAACATCCGTCAAAATCACCCTATGGATGCTGTGTGTGCCTACAAGGTGTCAGCATGGTATCTGTATTTAAAATCACAGACCATTTGTGTCACAGGTGTCAGAATAGTATCTGTATTTAAAATCACAGTTCATTAAAATAACCCTATGGACTCTGTGCGTGCCAACATGTTTTACACATGGTTTCTATATCAATAATTACCACCCATCAAAGTCCACTATGGTCGCTTTGTGTGCCTACAAGGTGGCAGCATGGTATCCATATATAAAATAACAGAACTTAAAAATAACCTTATGGGTACTGTGTTTGCCCACATGGAGTCTATATGGTTTCCATACAAATAAATACAACCCATAAAAATCCCCTATGGACGCTGTGAGTGCCTATATGGTAAGTACAAGGTGTCTATATGGTTTTCATAAAAATAATCATTATCCATCAAAATCACCCTATGGACGCTGTATGTGCCTTCAAGGTGTCAGCATGGTTTCTGTATTTCAAATCAGTCCATTAATATAACTCTATGGAAGCTGTGCGTGCTAAGATGGTTTCTATATGGTTTTCATTAAAATAATTTCCACCTGTCAAAATCCCCTATGGACGCTGTGTGTGCCTACAAGGTGTCAGCATGGTATCTGTTTTTAAAATCACAGTCCATCAAAATGACCCTATGGATGCTGTGCATGCCAATATGTTTTATATATGGTTTCCATACTAATAATTACAAACCATCAAAATCCCCTATGGACGATGTGTGTGCCTACAAGGTGTCTAAATGGTTTCCATTAAAATAAACATTATCCATCAAAATCACCCTATGGACGCTGTATATGCCTTCAAGGTGTCAGCATGGTATCTGTATTTAAAATCACAGACCATTTAAAAAACCCTATGGACACTGTGCGTGCCAACATGTTTTCTTTATGGTTTCCAAATAAATAATTACCACCCGTCAAAATACCCTTTGGACGCTGTGTGTGCCTACAAGGTATCTATATGGTTTCCATACAAATATTCATCGTCTATCACTATCACAATATGGACGCTGAGTGTGCCAACAAGGTGTCAGCATTGTATCTGTATTTATCATCTAAGTCCATTAAAATAACCCTCTGGACACTGTGCGTGCCAACATGTTTTCTATATGATTTCCATACAAATATTTAACACCCATCAAAATCCGATATGGACGATGTGTGTGACTACAAGGTGTCAGAATGGTATTTTATTTAAAATCACAGTCCATTAAAATAACACTATGGATGCTGTGCGTGCCAATATGTTTTATATATGATTTCCATACTAATAATTACAAATTATCAAATCCACTATGATCGCTGTGTGTGCCTACAAGGTGTCAGCATGGTTTCTGTGTTTTAAATCACAGTCCATTTAAATAACCCTATGGACGCTGTGCGTGCCAACATGTTTTCTTATGGTTTCCAAATAAATAATTACCCTCCATCAAAATCCCCTATGGACGCTGTGTGTGCCTACATGGTATCTTTATGGTTTCCATACAAATAATCATTATCCATCAAAATCACCCTATTGACACTGTGTGTTCCTACAAGGTATCAGCATGGTATCTGTTTTTAAAAACACAGTCCATTTAAATAACCCTATGGACGCTGTGCGTGCCAACATGTTTTCCATATGGTTTCCATACAAATAATTACCACCCATCAAAATTCCCTATGGACGCTGTGTGTGCCTACAAGGTGTAAGCATGGTATCTGTATTTCAAATCAGTCCATTAATATAACCCTATAGAAGCTGTGCGTGCCAACATGTTTTCTATATGGTTTCCATTCAAATATTTACCATCCATCAAAATTCCCTATGGACGCTGTGTGTGCATACAAGGTGTCAGCATGGTATCTGTATTTAAAATCACAGTTCATTTAAATAACCCTATGGACGCTGTTAGTGCCAACATGTTTTATACATGGTTTCCATACCAATAATTACCACCCATCAAAATCCACTATGGTCGCTGTGTGTGCCTACAAGGTGGCAGCATGGTATCTATATATATAATAACAGGACATAAAAATAACCCTATGGACACTGTGTGTGCCCACTTGGTGTCTATATGGTTTCCATATAAAAAATAACAACCCATCAAAATCCCCTATGGAAGCTGTGTGTGCCTACAAGGTGTCAGCATGGTTTCTGTATTTAAAATCACAGTTCATTAAAATAACCCTTTGGACGCTGTGCGTGCCAACATCTTTTATATATGGTTTCCATACTAATAATTACAACCCATCAAAATCCACTATGGTCGCTGTGTGTGCCTACAAGGTGGCAGCATGGTATTCATATATAAAATAACAGAACATAAAAATAACCCTATGGGTACTGTGTGTGCCCACATGGTGTCTATATGGTTTCCATACAAATAATTATAACCCATTAAAATCATTAAAATCCCCTATGGACGATATGTGTTTGCCTACAAGGTGTCTATATGGTTTCCATAAAAATAATCATTTTCCATCAAAATCACCCTATGGATGCTGTATGTGCCTTCAAGGTGTCAGCATGGTATCTGTATTTCAAATCAGTCCAATAATATAACCCTATGGAAGCTGTGCGTGCTAAGATGTTTTCTATATGGTTTCCATTCAAATAATTTCCACCCTTCAAAATCCCCTATGGACGCTGTGTGTGCCTACAAGGTGTCAGCATTGTATTTCAAATAAGTCCATCAATATAACCCTATGGAAGCTGTGCGTGCCAACATGTTTTCTATATGGTTTCCATTCAAATTATTACCACCCATCGAAATCCCCTATGAACGCTTTGTGTGCATACAAGGTGGCAGCAAGGTATCTATATATAAAAAAACAGAACATAAAAATAACCCTATGGACACTGTGCGTGCCAACATGTTTTCTATATGGTTTCCATACAAATAATAACCACCCATCAAAATCCCCTATAAATGCTGTGTGTGCCTACAAGGTGTCTATATGGTTTCCATTCAAATAATCAACATCCGTCAAAATCACCCTATGGATGCTGTGTGTGCCTACAAGGTGTCAGCATGGTATCTGTATTTAAAATCACAGACCATTTGTGTCACAGGTGTCAGAATAGTATCTGTATTTAAAATCACAGTTCATTAAAATAACCCTATGGACTCTGTGCGTGCCAACATGTTTTACACATGGTTTCTATATCAATAATTACCACCCATCAAAGTCCACTATGGTCGCTTTGTGTGCCTACAAGGTGGCAGCATGGTATCCATATATAAAATAACAGAACTTAAAAATAACCTTATGGGTACTGTGTTTGCCCACATGGAGTCTATATGGTTTCCATACAAATAAATACAACCCATAAAAATCCCCTATGGACGCTGTGAGTGCCTATATGGTAAGTACAAGGTGTCTATATGGTTTTCATAAAAATAATCATTATCCATCAAAATCACCCTATGGACGCTGTATGTGCCTTCAAGGTGTCAGCATGGTTTCTGTATTTCAAATCAGTCCATTAATATTAACTCTATGGAAGCTGTGCGTGCTAAGATGGTTTCTATATGGTTTTCATTAAAATAATTTCCACCTGTCAAAATCCCCTATGGACGCTGTGTGTGCCTACAAGGTGTCAGCATGGTATCTGTTTTTAAAATCACAGTCCATCAAAATGACCCTATGGATGCTGTGCATGCCAATATGTTTTATATATGGTTTCCATACTAATAATTACAAACCATCAAAATCCCCTATGGACGATGTGTGTGCCTACAAGGTGTCTAAATGGTTTCCATTAAAATAAACATTATCCATCAAAATCACCCTATGGACGCTGTATATGCCTTCAAGGTGTCAGCATGGTATCTGTATTTAAAATCACAGACCATTTAAAAAACCCTATGGACACTGTGCGTGCCAACATGTTTTCTTTATGGTTTCCAAATAAATAATTACCACCCGTCAAAATACCCTTTGGACGCTGTGTGTGCCTACAAGGTATCTATATGGTTTCCATACAAATATTCATCGTCTATCACTATCACAATATGGACGCTGAGTGTGCCAACAAGGTGTCAGCATTGTATCTGTATTTATCATCTAAGTCCATTAAAATAACCCTCTGGACACTGTGCGTGCCAACATGTTTTCTATATGATTTCCATACAAATATTTAACACCCATCAAAATCCGATATGGACGATGTGTGTGACTACA
This sequence comes from Brachycentrus maculatus, assembly GCF_059751285.1. Taxonomy (NCBI): domain Eukaryota; kingdom Metazoa; phylum Arthropoda; class Insecta; order Trichoptera; family Brachycentridae; genus Brachycentrus; species Brachycentrus maculatus. The sequence goes on along the minus strand of NW_028281602.1, from coordinate 249,361 downwards.
AGGTGTCAGAATGGTATTTTATTTAAAATCACAGTCCATTAAAATAACACTATGGATGCTGTGCGTGCCAATATGTTTTATATATGATTTCCATACTAATAATTACAAATTATCAAATCCACTATGATCGCTGTGTGTGCCTACAAGGTGTCAGCATGGTTTCTGTGTTTTAAATCACAGTCCATTTAAATAACCCTATGGACGCTGTGCGTGCCAACATGTTTTCTTATGGTTTCCAAATAAATAATTACCCTCCATCAAAATCCCCTATGGACGCTGTGTGTGCCTACAAGGTATCTTTATGGTTTCCATACAAATAATCATTATCCATCAAAATCACCCTATTGACACTGTGTGTTCCTGCAAGGTATCAGCATGGTATCTGTTTTTAAAAACACAGTCCATTTAAATAACCCTATGGACGCTGTGCGTGCCAACATGTTTTCCATATGGTTTCCATACAAATAATTACCACCCATCAAAATTCCCTATGGACGCTGTGTGTGCATACAAGGTGTCAGCATGGTATCTGTATTTAAAATCACAGTTCATTTAAATAACCCTATGGACGCTGTTAGTGCCAACATGTTTTATACATGGTTTCCATACCAATAATTACCACCCATCAAAATCCACTATGGTCGCTGTGTGTGCCTACAAGGTGGCAGCATGGTATCTATATATATAATAACAGGACATAAAAATAACCCTATGGACACTGTGTGTGCCCACTTGGTGTCTATATGGTTTCCATATAAAAAATAACAACCCATCAAAATCCCCTATGGAAGCTGTGTGTGCCTACAAGGTGTCAGCATGGTTTCTGTATTTAAAATCACAGTTCATTAAAATAACCCTTTGGACGCTGTGCGTGCCAACATCTTTTATATATGGTTTCCATACTAATAATTACAACCCATCAAAATCCACTATGGTCGCTGTGTGTGCCTACAAGGTGGCAGCATGGTATTCATATATAAAATAACAGAACATAAAAATAACCCTATGGGTACTGTGTGTGCCCACATGGTGTCTATATGGTTTCCATACAAATAATTATAACCCATTAAAATCATTAAAATCCCCTATGGACGATGTGTTTGCCTACAAGGTGTCTATATGGTTTCCATAAAAATAATCATTTTCCATCAAAATCACCCTATGGATGCTGTATGTGCCTTCAAGGTGTCAGCATGGTATCTGTATTTCAAATCAGTCCAATAATATAACCCTATGGAAGCTGTGCGTGCTAAGATGTTTTCTATATGGTTTCCATTCAAATAATTTCCACCCTTCAAAATCCCCTATGGACGCTGTGTGTGCCTACAAGGTGTCAGCATTGTATTTCAAATAAGTCCATCAATATAACCCTATGGAAGCTGTGCGTGCCAACATGTTTTCTATATGGTTTCCATTCAAATTATTACCACCCATCGAAATCCCCTATGAACGCTTTGTGTGCATACAAGGTGGCAGCAAGGTATCTATATATAAAAAAACAGAACATAAAAATAACCCTATGGACACTGTGCGTGCCAACATGTTTTCTATGTGGTTTCCATACAAATAATAACCACCCATCAAAATCCCCTATAAATGCTGTGTGCGCCTACAAGGTGTCTATATGGTTTCCATTCAAATAATCAACATCCGTCAAAATCACCCTATGGATGCTGTGTGTGCCTACAAGGTGTCAGCATGGTATCTGTATTTAAAATCACAGACCATTTGTGTCACAGGTGTCAGAATAGTATCTGTATTTAAAATCACAGTTCATTAAAATAACCCTATGGACTCTGTGCGTGCCAACATGTTTTACACATGGTTTCTATATCAATAATTACCACCCATCAAAGTCCACTATGGTCGCTTTGTGTGCCTACAAGGTGGCAGCATGGTATCCATATATAAAATAACAGAACTTAAAAATAACCTTATGGGTACTGTGTTTGCCCACATGGAGTCTATATGGTTTCCATACAAATAAATACAACCCATAAAAATCCCCTATGGACGCTGTGAGTGCCTATATGGTAAGTACAAGGTGTCTATATGGTTTTCATAAAAATAATCATTATCCATCAAAATCACCCTATGGACGCTGTATGTGCCTTCAAGGTGTCAGCATGGTTTCTGTATTTCAAATCAGTCCATTAATATAACTCTATGGAAGCTGTGCGTGCTAAGATGGTTTCTATATGGTTTTCATTAAAATAATTTCCACCTGTCAAAATCCCCTATGGACGCTGTGTGTGCCTACAAGGTGTCAGCATGGTATCTGTTTTTAAAATCACAGTCCATCAAAATGACCCTATGGATGCTGTGCATGCCAATATGTTTTATATATGGTTTCCATACTAATAATTACAAACCATCAAAATCCCCTATGGACGATGTGTGTGCCTACAAGGTGTCTAAATGGTTTCCATTAAAATAAACATTATCCATCAAAATCACCCTATGGACGCTGTATATGCCTTCAAGGTGTCAGCATGGTATCTGTATTTAAAATCACAGACCATTTAAAAAACCCTATGGACACTGTGCGTGCCAACATGTTTTCTTTATGGTTTCCAAATAAATAATTACCACCCGTCAAAATACCCTTTGGACGCTGTGTGTGCCTACAAGGTATCTATATGGTTTCCATACAAATATTCATCGTCTATCACTATCACAATATGGACGCTGAGTGTGCCAACAAGGTGTCAGCATTGTATCTGTATTTATCATCTAAGTCCATTAAAATAACCCTCTGGACACTGTGCGTGCCAACATGTTTTCTATATGATTTCCATACAAATATTTAACACCCATCAAAATCCGATATGGACGATGTGTGTGACTACAAGGTGTCAGAATGGTATTTTATTTAAAATCACAGTCCATTAAAATAACACTATGGATGCTGTGCGTGCCAATATGTTTTATATATGATTTCCATACTAATAATTACAAATTATCAAATCCACTATGATCGCTGTGTGTGCCTACGAGGTGTCAGCATGGTTTCTGTGTTTTAAATCACAGTCCATTTAAATAACCCTATGGACGCTGTGCGTGCCAACATGTTTTCTTATGGTTTCCAAATAAATAATTACCCTCCATCAAAATCCCCTATGGACGCTGTGTGTGCCTACAAGGTATCTTTATGGTTTCCATACAAATAATCATTATCCATCAAAATCACCCTATTGACACTGTGTGTTCCTACAAGGTATCAGCATGGTATCTGTTTTTAAAAACACAGTCCATTTAAATAACCCTATGGACGCTGTGCGTGCCAACATGTTTTCCATATGGTTTCCATACAAATAATTACCACCCATCAAAATTCCCTATGGACGCTGTGTGTGCCTACAAGGTGTAAGCATGGTATCTGTATTTCAAATCAGTCCATTAATATAACCCTAAAGAAGCTGTGCGTGCCAACATGTTTTCTATATGGTTTCCATTCAAATATTTACCATCCATCAAAATTCCCTATGGACGCTGTGTGTGCATACAAGGTGTCAGCATGGTATCTGTATTTAAAATCACAGTTCATTTAAATAACCCTATGGACGCTGTTAGTGCCAACATGTTTTATACATGGTTTCCATACCAATAATTACCACCCATCAAAATCCACTATGGTCGCTGTGTGTGCCTACAAGGTGGCAGCATGGTATCTATATATATATAATAACAGGACATAAAAATAACCCTATGGACACTGTGTGTGCCCACTTGGTGTCTATATGGTTTCCATATAAAAAATAACAACCCATCAAAATCCCCTATGGAAGCTGTGTGTGCCTACAAGGTGTCAGCATGGTTTCTGTATTTAAAATCACAGTTCATTAAAATAACCCTTTGGACGCTGTGCGTGCCAACATCTTTTATATATGGTTTCCATACTAATAATTACAACCCATCAAAATCCACTATGGTCGCTGTGTGTGCCTACAAGGTGGCAGCATGGTATTCATATATAAAATAACAGAACATAAAAATAACCCTATGGGTACTGTGTGTGCCCACATGGTGTCTATATGGTTTCCATACAAATAATTATAACCCATTAAAATCATTAAAATCCCCTATGGACGATGTGTTTGCCTACAAGGTGTCTATATGGTTTCCATAAAAATAATCATTTTCCATCAAAATCACCCTATGGATGCTGTATGTGCCTTCAAGGTGTCAGCATGGTATCTGTATTTCAAATCAGTCCAATAATATAACCCTATGGAAGCTGTGCGTGCTAAGATGTTTTCTATATGGTTTCCATTCAAATAATTTCCACCCTTCAAAATCCCCTATGGACGCTGTGTGTGCCTACAAGGTGTCAGCATTGTATTTCAAATAAGTCCATCAATATAACCCTATGGAAGCTGTGCGTGCCAACATGTTTTCTATATGGTTTCCATTCAAATTATTACCACCCATCGAAATCCCCTATGAACGCTTTGTGTGCATACAGGGTGGCAGCAAGGTATCTATATATAAAAAAACAGAACATAAAAATAACCCTATGGACACTGTGCGTGCCAACATGTTTTCTATATGGTTTCCATACAAATAATAACCACCCATCAAAATCCCCTATAAATGCTGTGTGTGCCTACAAGGTGTCTATATGGTTTCCATTCAAATAATCAACATCCGTCAAAATCACCCTATGGATGCTGTGTGTGCCTACAAGGTGTCAGCATGGTATCTGTATTTAAAATCACAGACCATTTGTGTCACAGGTGTCAGAATAGTATCTGTATTTAAAATCACAGTTCATTAAAATAACCCTATGGACTCTGTGCGTGCCAACATGTTTTACACATGGTTTCTATATCAATAATTACCACCCATCAAAGTCCACTATGGTCGCTTTGTGTGCCTACAAGGTGGCAGCATGGTATCCATATATAAAATAACAAAACTTAAAAATAACCTTATGGGTACTGTGTTTGCCCACATAAAGTCTATATGGTTTCCATACAAATAAATACAACCCATAAAAATCCCCTATGGACGCTGTGAGTGCCTATATGGTAAGTACAAGGTGTCTATATGGTTTTCATAAAAATAATCATTATCCATCAAAATCACCCTATGGACGCTGTATGTGCCTTCAAGGTGTCAGCATGGTTTCTGTATTTCAAATCAGTCCATTAATATAACTCTATGGAAGCTGTGCGTGCTAAGATGGTTTCTATATGGTTTTCATTAAAATAATTTCCACCTGTCAAAATCCCCTATGGACGCTGTGTGTGCCTACAAGGTGTCAGCATGGTATCTGTTTTTAAAATCACAGTCCATCAAAATGACCCTATGGATGCTGTGCATGCCAATATGTTTTATATATGGTTTCCATACTAATAATTACAAACCATCAAAATCCCCTATGGACGATGTGTGTGCCTACAAGGTGTCTAAATGGTTTCCATTAAAATAAACATTATCCATCAAAATCACCCTATGGACGCTGTATATGCCTTCAAGGTGTCAGCATGGTATCTGTATTTAAAATCACAGACCATTTAAAAAACCCTATGGACACTGTGCGTGCCAACATGTTTTCTTTATGGTTTCCAAATAAATAATTACCACCCGTCAAAATACCCTTTGGACGCTGTGTGTGCCTACAAGGTATCTATATGGTTTCCATACAAATATTCATCGTCTATCACTATCACAATATGGACGCTGAGTGTGCCAACAAGGTGTCAGCATTGTATCTGTATTTATCATCTAAGTCCATTAAAATAACCCTCTGGACACTGTGCGTGCCAACATGTTTTCTATATGATTTCCATACAAATATTTAACACCCATCAAAATCCGATATGGACGATGTGTGTGACTACAAGGTGTCAGAATGGTATTTTATTTAAAATCACAGTCCATTAAAATAACACTATGGATGCTGTGCGTGCCAATATGTTTTATATATGATTTCCATACTAATAATTACAAATTATCAAATCCACTATGATCGCTGTGTGTGCCTACGAGGTGTCAGCATGGTTTCTGTGTTTTAAATCACAGTCCATTTAAATAACCCTATGGACGCTGTGCGTGCCAACATGTTTTCTTATGGTTTCCAAATAAATAATTACCCTCCATCAAAATCCCCTATGGACGCTGTGTGTGCCTACAAGGTATCTTTATGGTTTCCATACAAATAATCATTATCCATCAAAATCACCCTATTGACACTGTGTGTTCCTACAAGGTATCAGCATGGTATCTGTTTTTAAAAACACAGTCCATTTAAATAACCCTATGGACGCTGTGCGTGCCAACATGTTTTCCATATGGTTTCCATACAAATAATTACCACCCATCAAAATTCCCTATGGACGCTGTGTGTGCCTACAAGGTGTAAGCATGGTATCTGTATTTCAAATCAGTCCATTAATATAACCCTATAGAAGCTGTGCGTGCCAACATGTTTTCTATATGGTTTCCATTCAAATATTTACCATCCATCAAAATTCCCTATGGACGCTGTGTGTGCATACAAGGTGTCAGCATGGTATCTGTATTTAAAATCACAGTTCATTTAAATAACCCTATGGACGCTGTTAGTGCCAACATGTTTTATACATGGTTTCCATACCAATAATTACCACCCATCAAAATCCACTATGGTCGCTGTGTGTGCCTACAAGGTGGCAGCATGGTATCTATATATATATAATAACAGGACATAAAAATAACCCTATGGACACTGTGTGTGCCCACTTGGTGTCTATATGGTTTCCATATAAAAAATAACAACCCATCAAAATCCCCTATGGAAGCTGTGTGTGCCTACAAGGTGTCAGCATGGTTTCTGTATTTAAAATCACAGTTCATTAAAATAACCCTTTGGACGCTGTGCGTGCCAACATCTTTTATATATGGTTTCCATACTAATAATTACAACCCATCAAAATCCACTATGGTCGCTGTGTGTGCCTACAAGGTGGCAGCATGGTATTCATATATAAAATAACAGAACATAAAAATAACCCTATGGGTACTGTGTGTGCCCACATGGTGTCTATATGGTTTCCATACAAATAATTATAACCCATTAAAATCATTAAAATCCCCTATGGACGATGTGTTTGCCTACAAGGTGTCTATATGGTTTCCATAAAAATAATCATTTTCCATCAAAATCACCCTATGGATGCTGTATGTGCCTTCAAGGTGTCAGCATGGTATCTGTATTTCAAATCAGTCCAATAATATAACCCTATGGAAGCTGTGCGTGCTAAGATGTTTTCTATATGGTTTCCATTCAAATAATTTCCACCCTTCAAAATCCCCTATGGACGCTGTGTGTGCCTACAAGGTGTCAGCATTGTATTTCAAATAAGTCCATCAATATAACCCTATGGAAGCTGTGCGTGCCAACATGTTTTCTATATGGTTTCCATTCAAATTATTACCACCCATCGAAATCCCCTATGAACGCTTTGTGTGCATACAGGGTGGCAGCAAGGTATCTATATATAAAAAAACAGAACATAAAAATAACCCTATGGACACTGTGCGTGCCAACATGTTTTCTATATGGTTTCCATACAAATAATAACCACCCATCAAAATCCCCTATAAATGCTGTGTGTGCCTACAAGGTGTCTATATGGTTTCCATTCAAATAATCAACATCCGTCAAAATCACCCTATGGATGCTGTGTGTGCCTACAAGGTGTCAGCATGGTATCTGTATTTAAAATCACAGACCATTTGTGTCACAGGTGTCAGAATAGTATCTGTATTTAAAATCACAGTTCATTAAAATAACCCTATGGACTCTGTGCGTGCCAACATGTTTTACACATGGTTTCTATATCAATAATTACCACCCATCAAAGTCCACTATGGTCGCTTTGTGTGCCTACAAGGTGGCAGCATGGTATCCATATATAAAATAACAGAACTTAAAAATAACCTTATGGGTACTGTGTTTGCCCACATAAAGTCTATATGGTTTCCATACAAATAAATACAACCCATAAAAATCCCCTATGGACGCTGTGAGTGCCTATATGGTAAGTACAAGGTGTCTATATGGTTTTCATAAAAATAATCATTATCCATCAAAATCACCCTATGGACGCTGTATGTGCCTTCAAGGTGTCAGCATGGTTTCTGTATTTCAAATCAGTCCATTAATATAACTCTATGGAAGCTGTGCGTGCTAAGATGGTTTCTATATGGTTTTCATTAAAATAATTTCCACCTGTCAAAATCCCCTATGGACGCTGTGTGTGCCTACAAGGTGTCAGCATGGTATCTGTTTTTAAAATCACAGTCCATCAAAATGACCCTATGGATGCTGTGCATGCCAATATGTTTTATATATGGTTTCCATACTAATAATTACAAACCATCAAAATCCCCTATGGACGATGTGTGTGCCTACAAGGTGTCTAAATGGTTTCCATTAAAATAAACATTATCCATCAAAATCACCCTATGGACGCTGTATATGCCTTCAAGGTGTCAGCATGGTATCTGTATTTAAAATCACAGACCATTTAAAAAACCCTATGGACACTGTGCGTGCCAACATGTTTTCTTTATGGTTTCCAAATAAATAATTACCACCCGTCAAAATACCCTTTGGACGCTGTGTGTGCCTACAAGGTATCTATATGGTTTCCATACAAATATTCATCGTCTATCACTATCACAATATGGACGCTGAGTGTGCCAACAAGGTGTCAGCATTGTATCTGTATTTATCATCTAAGTCCATTAAAATAACCCTCTGGACACTGTGCGTGCCAACATGTTTTCTATATGATTTCCATACAAATATTTAACACCCATCAAAATCCGATATGGACGATGTGTGTGACTACAAGGTGTCAGAATGGTATTTTATTTAAAATCACAGTCCATTAAAATAACACTATGGATGCTGTGCGTGCCAATATGTTTTATATATGATTTCCATACTAATAATTACAAATTATCAAATCCACTATGATCGCTGTGTGTGCCTACGAGGTGTCAGCATGGTTTCTGTGTTTTAAATCACAGTCCATTTAAATAACCCTATGGACGCTGTGCGTGCCAACATGTTTTCTTATGGTTTCCAAATAAATAATTACCCTCCATCAAAATCCCCTATGGACGCTGTGTGTGCCTACAAGGTATCTTTATGGTTTCCATACAAATAATCATTATCCATCAAAATCACCCTATCGACACTGTGTGTTCCTACAAGGTATCAGCATGGTATCTGTTTTTAAAAACACAGTCCATTTAAATAACCCTATGGACGCTGTGCGTGCCAACATGTTTTCCATATGGTTTCCATACAAATAATTACCACCCATCAAAATTCCCTATGGACGCTGTGTGTGCCTACAAGGTGTAAGCATGGTATCTGTATTTCAAATCAGTCCATTAATATAACCCTATAGAAGCTGTGCGTGCCAACATGTTTTCTATATGGTTTCCATTCAAATATTTACCATCCATCAAAATTCCCTATGGACGCTGTGTGTGCATACAAGGTGTCAGCATGGTATCTGTATTTAAAATCACAGTTCATTTAAATAACCCTATGGACGCTGTTAGTGCCAACATGTTTTATACATGGTTTCCATACCAATAATTACCACCCATCAAAATCCACTATGGTCGCTGTGTGTGCCTACAAGGTGGCAGCATGGTATCTATATATATATAATAACAGGACATAAAAATAACCCTATGGACACTGTGTGTGCCCACTTGGTGTCTATATGGTTTCCATATAAAAAATAACAACCCATCAAAATCCCCTATGGAAGCTGTGTGTGCCTACAAGGTGTCAGCATGGTTTCTGTATTTAAAATCACAGTTCATTAAAATAACCCTTTGGACGCTGTGCGTGCCAACATCTTTTATATATGGTTTCCATACTAATAATTACAACCCATCAAAATCCACTATGGTCGCTGTGTGTGCCTACAAGGTGGCAGCATGGTATTCATATATAAAATAACAGAACATAAAAATAACCCTATGGGTACTGTGTGTGCCCACATGGTGTCTATATGGTTTCCATACAAATAATTATAACCCATTAAAATCATTAAAATCCCCTATGGACGATGTGTTTGCCTACAAGGTGTCTATATGGTTTCCATAAAAATAATCATTTTCCATCAAAATCACCCTATGGATGCTGTATGTGCCTTCAAGGTGTCAGCATGGTATCTGTATTTCAAATCAGTCCAATAATATAACCCTATGGAAGCTGTGCGTGCTAAGATGTTTTCTATATGGTTTCCATTCAAATAATTTCCACCCTTCAAAATCCCCTATGGACGCTGTGTGTGCCTACAAGGTGTCAGCATTGTATTTCAAATAAGTCCATCAATATAACCCTATGGAAGCTGTGCGTGCCAACATGTTTTCTATATGGTTTCCATTCAAATTATTACCACCCATCGAAATCCCCTATGAACGCTTTGTGTGCATACAAGGTGGCAGCAAGGTATCTATATATAAAAAAACAGAACATAAAAATAACCCTATGGACACTGTGCGTGCCAACATGTTTTCTATATGGTTTCCATACAAATAATAACCACCCATCAAAATCCCCTATAAATGCTGTGTGTGCCTACAAGGTGTCTATATGGTTTCCATTCAAATAATCAACATCCGTCAAAATCACCCTATGGATGCTGTGTGTGCCTACAAGGTGTCAGCATGGTATCTGTATTTAAAATCACAGACCATTTGTGTCACAGGTGTCAGAATAGTATCTGTATTTAAAATCACAGTTCATTAAAATAACCCTATGGACTCTGTGCGTGCCAACATGTTTTACACATGGTTTCTATATCAATAATTACCACCCATCAAAGTCCACTATGGTCGCTTTGTGTGCCTACAAGGTGGCAGCATGGTATCCATATATAAAATAACAGAACTTAAAAATAACCTTATGGGTACTGTGTTTGCCCACATGGAGTCTATATGGTTTCCATACAAATAAATACAACCCATAAAAATCCCCTATGGACGCTGTGAGTGCCTATATGGTAAGTACAAGGTGTCTATATGGTTTTCATAAAAATAATCATTATCCATCAAAATCACCCTATGGACGCTGTATGTGCCTTCAAGGTGTCAGCATGGTTTCTGTATTTCAAATCAGTCCATTAATATAACTCTATGGAAGCTGTGCGTGCTAAGATGGTTTCTATATGGTTTTCATTAAAATAATTTCCACCTGTCAAAATCCCCTATGGACGCTGTGTGTGCCTACAAGGTGTCAGCATGGTATCTGTTTTTAAAATCACAGTCCATCAAAATGACCCTATGGATGCTGTGCATGCCAATATGTTTTATATATGGTTTCCATACTAATAATTACAAACCATCAAAATCCCCTATGGACGATGTGTGTGCCTACAAGGTGTCTAAATGGTTTCCATTAAAATAAACATTATCCATCAAAATCACCCTATGGACGCTGTATATGCCTTCAAGGTGTCAGCATGGTATCTGTATTTAAAATCACAGACCATTTAAAAAACCCTATGGACACTGTGCGTGCCAACATGTTTTCTTTATGGTTTCCAAATAAATAATTACCACCCGTCAAAATACCCTTTGGACGCTGTGTGTGCCTACAAGGTATCTATATGGTTTCTATACAAATATTCATCGTCTATCACTATCACAATATGGACGCTGAGTGTGCCAACAAGGTGTCAGCATTGTATCTGTATTTATCATCTAAGTCCATTAAAATAACCCTCTGGACACTGTGCGTGCCAACATGTTTTCTATATGATTTCCATACAAATATTTAACACCCATCAAAATCCGATATGGACGATGTGTGTGACTACAAGGTGTCAGAATGGTATTTTATTTAAAATCACAGTCCATTAAAATAACACTATGGATGCTGTGCGTGCCAATATGTTTTATATATGATTTCCATACTAATAATTACAAATTATCAAATCCACTATGATCGCTGTGTGTGCCTACGAGGTGTCAGCATGGTTTCTGTGTTTTAAATCACAGTCCATTTAAATAACCCTATGGACGCTGTGCGTGCCAACATGTTTTCTTATGGTTTCCAAATAAATAATTACCCTCCATCAAAATCCCCTATGGACGCTGTGTGTGCCTACAAGGTATCTTTATGGTTTCCATACAAATAATCATTATCCATCAAAATCACCCTATTGACACTGTGTGTTCCTACAAGGTATCAGCATGGTATCTGTTTTTAAAAACACAGTCCATTTAAATAACCCTATGGACGCTGTGCGTGCCAACATGTTTTCCATATGGTTTCCATACAAATAATTACCACCCATCAAAATTCCCTATGGACGCTGTGTGTGCCTACAAGGTGTAAGCATGGTATCTGTATTTCAAATCAGTCCATTAATATAACCCTATAGAAGCTGTGCGTGCCAACATGTTTTCTATATGGTTTCCATTCAAATATTTACCATCCATCAAAATTCCCTATGGACGCTGTGTGTGCATACAAGGTGTCAGCATGGTATCTGTATTTAAAATCACAGTTCATTTAAATAACCCTATGGACGCTGTTAGTGCCAACATGTTTTATACATGGTTTCCATACCAATAATTACCACCCATCAAAATCCACTATGGTCGCTGTGTGTGCCTACAAGGTGGCAGCATGGTATCTATATATATAATAACAGGACATAAAAATAACCCTATGGACACTGTGTGTGCCCACTTGGTGTCTATATGGTTTCCATATAAAAAATAACAACCCATCAAAATCCCCTATGGAAGCTGTGTGTGCCTACAAGGTGTCAGCATGGTTTCTGTATTTAAAATCACAGTTCATTAAAATAACCCTTTGGACGCTGTGCGTGCCAACATCTTTTATATATGGTTTCCATACTAATAATTACAACCCATCAAAATCCACTATGGTCGCTGTGTGTGCCTACAAGGTGGCAGCATGGTATTCATATATAAAATAACAGAACATAAAAATAACCCTATGGGTACTGTGTGTGCCCACATGGTGTCTATATGGTTTCCATACAAATAATTATAACCCATTAAAATCATTAAAATCCCCTATGGACGATGTGTTTGCCTACAAGGCGTCTATATGGTTTCCATAAAAATAATCATTTTCCATCAAAATCACCCTATGGATGCTGTATGTGCCTTCAAGGTGTCAGCATGGTATCTGTATTTCAAATCAGTCCAATAATATAACCCTATGGAAGCTGTGCGTGCTAAGATGTTTTCTATATGGTTTCCATTCAAATAATTTCCACCCTTCAAAATCCCCTATGGACGCTGTGTGTGCCTACAAGGTGTCAGCATTGTATTTCAAATAAGTCCATCAATATAACCCTATGGAAGCTGTGCGTGCCAACATGTTTTCTATATGGTTTCCATTCAAATTATTACCACCCATCGAAATCCCCTATGAACGCTTTGTGTGCATACAAGGTGGCAGCAAGGTATCTATATATAAAAAAACAGAACATAAAAATAACCCTATGGACACTGTGCGTGCCAACATGTTTTCTATATGGTTTCCATACAAATAATAACCACCCATCAAAATCCCCTATAAATGCTGTGTGTGCCTACAAGGTGTCTATATGGTTTCCATTCAAATAATCAACATCCGTCAAAATCACCCTATGGATGCTGTGTGTGCCTACAAGGTGTCAGCATGGTATCTGTATTTAAAATCACAGACCATTTGTGTCACAGGTGTCAGAATAGTATCTGTATTTAAAATCACAGTTCATTAAAATAACCCTATGGACTCTGTGCGTGCCAACATGTTTTACACATGGTTTCTATATCAATAATTACCACCCATCAAAGTCCACTATGGTCGCTTTGTGTGCCTACAAGGTGGCAGCATGGTATCCATATATAAAATAACAGAACTTAAAAATAACCTTATGGGTACTGTGTTTGCCCACATGGAGTCTATATGGTTTCCATACAAATAAATACAACCCATAAAAATCCCCTATGGACGCTGTGAGTGCCTATATGGTAAGTACAAGGTGTCTATATGGTTTTCATAAAAATAATCATTATCCATCAAAATCACCCTATGGACGCTGTATGTGCCTTCAAGGTGTCAGCATGGTTTCTGTATTTCAAATCAGTCCATTAATATAACTCTATGGAAGCTGTGCGTGCTAAGATGGTTTCTATATGGTTTTCATTAAAATAATTTCCACCTGTCAAAATCCCCTATGGACGCTGTGTGTGCCTACAAGGTGTCAGCATGGTATCTGTTTTTAAAATCACAGTCCATCAAAATGACCCTATGGATGCTGTGCATGCCAATATGTTTTATATATGGTTTCCATACTAATAATTACAAACCATCAAAATCCCCTATGGACGATGTGTGTGCCTACAAGGTGTCTAAATGGTTTCCATTAAAATAAACATTATCCATCAAAATCACCCTATGGACGCTGTATATGCCTTCAAGGTGTCAGCATGGTATCTGTATTTAAAATCACAGACCATTTAAAAAACCCTATGGACACTGTGCGTGCCAACATGTTTTCTTTATGGTTTCCAAATAAATAATTACCACCCGTCAAAATACCCTTTGGACGCTGTGTGTGCCTACAAGGTATCTATATGGTTTCCATACAAATATTCATCGTCTATCACTATCACAATATGGACGCTGAGTGTGCCAACAAGGTGTCAGCATTGTATCTGTATTTATCATCTAAGTCCATTAAAATAACCCTCTGGACACTGTGCGTGCCAACATGTTTTCTATATGATTTCCATACAAATATTTAACACCCATCAAAATCCGATATGGACGATGTGTGTGACTACAAGGTGTCAGAATGGTATTTTATTTAAAATCACAGTCCATTAAAATAACACTATGGATGCTGTGCGTGCCAATATGTTTTATATATGATTTCCATACTAATAATTACAAATTATCAAATCCACTATGATCGCTGTGTGTGCCTACAAGGTGTCAGCATGGTTTCTGTGTTTTAAATCACAGTCCATTTAAATAACCCTATGGACGCTGTGCGTGCCAACATGTTTTCTTATGGTTTCCAAATAAATAATTACCCTCCATCAAAATCCCCTATGGACGCTGTGTGTGCCTACAAGGTATCTTTATGGTTTCCATACAAATAATCATTATCCATCAAAATCACCCTATTGACACTGTGTGTTCCTACAAGGTATCAGCATGGTATCTGTTTTTAAAAACACAGTCCATTTAAATAACCCTATGGACGCTGTGCGTGCCAACATGTTTTCCATATGGTTTCCATACAAATAATTACCACCCATCAAAATTCCCTATGGACGCTGTGTGTGCCTACAAGGTGTAAGCATGGTATCTGTATTTCAAATCAGTCCATTAATATAACCCTATAGAAGCTGTGCGTGCCAACATGTTTTCTATATGGTTTCCATTCAAATATTTACCATCCATCAAAATTCCCTATGGACGCTGTGTGTGCATACAAGGTGTCAGCATGGTATCTGTATTTAAAATCACAGTTCATTTAAATAACCCTATGGACGCTGTTAGTGCCAACATGTTTTATACATGGTTTCCATACCAATAATTACCACCCATCAAAATCCACTATGGTCGCTGTGTGTGCCTACAAGGTGGCAGCATGGTATCTATATATATATAATAACAGGACATAAAAATAACCCTATGGACACTGTGTGTGCCCACTTGGTGTCTATATGGTTTCCATATAAAAAATAACAACCCATCAAAATCCCCTATGGAAGCTGTGTGTGCCTACAAGGTGTCAGCATGGTTTCTGTATTTAAAATCACAGTTCATTAAAATAACCCTTTGGACGCTGTGCGTGCCAACATCTTTTATATATGGTTTCCATACTAATAATTACAACCCATCAAAATCCACTATGGTCGCTGTGTGTGCCTACAAGGTGGCAGCATGGTATTCATATATAAAATAACAGAACATAAAAATAACCCTATGGGTACTGTGTGTGCCCACATGGTGTCTATATGGTTTCCATACAAATAATTATAACCCATTAAAATCATTAAAATCCCCTATGGACGATGTGTTTGCCTACAAGGTGTCTATATGGTTTCCATAAAAATAATCATTTTCCATCAAAATCACCCTATGGATGCTGTATGTGCCTTCAAGGTGTCAGCATGGTATCTGTATTTCAAATCAGTCCAATAATATAACCCTATGGAAGCTGTGCGTGCTAAGATGTTTTCTATATGGTTTCCATTCAAATAATTTCCACCCTTCAAAATCCCCTATGGACGCTGTGTGTGCCTACAAGGTGTCAGCATTGTATTTCAAATAAGTCCATCAATATAACCCTATGGAAGCTGTGCGTGCCAACATGTTTTCTATATGGTTTCCATTCAAATTATTACCACCCATCGAAATCCCCTATGAACGCTTTGTGTGCATACAGGGTGGCAGCAAGGTATCTATATATAAAAAAACAGAACATAAAAATAACCCTATGGACACTGTGCGTGCCAACATGTTTTCTATATGGTTTCCATACAAATAATAACCACCCATCAAAATCCCATATAAATGCTGTGTGTGCCTACAAGGTGTCTATATGGTTTCCATTCAAATAATCAACATCCGTCAAAATCACCCTATGGATGCTGTGTGTGCCTACAAGGTGTCAGCATGGTATCTGTATTTAAAATCACAGACCATTTGTGTCACAGGTGTCAGAATAGTATCTGTATTTAAAATCACAGTTCATTAAAATAACCCTATGGACTCTGTGCGTGCCAACATGTTTTACACATGGTTTCTATATCAATAATTACCACCCATCAAAGTCCACTATGGTCGCTTTGTGTGCCTACAAGGTGGCAGCATGGTATCCATATATAAAATAACAGAACTTAAAAATAACCTTATGGGTACTGTGTTTGCCCACATGGAGTCTATATGGTTTCCATACAAATAAATACAACCCATAAAAATCCCCTATGGACGCTGTGAGTGCCTATATGGTAAGTACAAGGTGTCTATATGGTTTTCATAAAAATAATCATTATCCATCAAAATCACCCTATGGACGCTGTATGTGCCTTCAAGGTGTCAGCATGGTTTCTGTATTTCAAATCAGTCCATTAATATAACTCTATGGAAGCTGTGCGTGCTAAGATGGTTTCTATATGGTTTTCATTAAAATAATTTCCACCTGTCAAAATCCCCTATGGACGCTGTGTGTGCCTACAAGGTGTCAGCATGGTATCTGTTTTTAAAATCACAGTCCATCAAAATGACCCTATGGATGCTGTGCATGCCAATATGTTTTATATATGGTTTCCATACTAATAATTACAAACCATCAAAATCCCCTATGGACGATGTGTGTGCCTACAAGGTGTCTAAATGGTTTCCATTAAAATAAACATTATCCATCAAAATCACCCTATGGACGCTGTATATGCCTTCAAGGTGTCAGCATGGTATCTGTATTTAAAATCACAGACCATTTAAAAAACCCTATGGACACTGTGCGTGCCAACATGTTTTCTTTATGGTTTCCAAATAAATAATTACCACCCGTCAAAATACCCTTTGGACGCTGTGTGTGCCTACAAGGTATCTATATGGTTTCCATACAAATATTCATCGTCTATCACTATCACAATATGGACGCTGAGTGTGCCAACAAGGTGTCAGCATTGTATCTGTATTTATCATCTAAGTCCATTAAAATAACCCTCTGGACACTGTGCGTGCCAACATGTTTTCTATATGATTTCCATACAAATATTTAACACCCATCAATATCCGATATGGACGATGTGTGTGACTACAAGGTGTCAGAATGGTATTTTATTTAAAATCACAGTCCATTAAAATAACACTATGGATGCTGTGCGTGCCAATATGTTTTATATATGATTTCCATACTAATAATTACAAATTATCAAATCCACTATGATCGCTGTGTGTGCCTACAAGGTGTCAGCATGGTTTCTGTGTTTTAAATCACAGTCCATTTAAATAACCCTATGGACGCTGTGCGTGCCAACATGTTTTCTTATGGTTTCCAAATAAATAATTACCCTCCATCAAAATCCCCTATGGACGCTGTGTGTGCCTACAAGGTATCTTTATGGTTTCCATACAAATAATCATTATCCATCAAAATCACCCTATTGACACTGTGTGTTCCTACAAGGTATCAGCATGGTATCTGTTTTTAAAAACACAGTCCATTTAAATAACCCTATGGACGCTGTGCGTGCCAACATGTTTTCCATATGGTTTCCATACAAATAATTACCACCCATCAAAATTCCCTATGGACGCTGTGTGTGCCTACAAGGTGTAAGCATGGTATCTGTATTTCAAATCAGTCCATTAATATAACCCTATAGAAGCTGTGCGTGCCAACATGTTTTCTATATGGTTTCCATTCAAATATTTACCATCCATCAAAATTCCCTATGGACGCTGTGTGTGCATACAAGGTGTCAGCATGGTATCTGTATTTAAAATCACAGTTCATTTAAATAACCCTATGGACGCTGTTAGTGCCAACATGTTTTATACATGGTTTCCATACCAATAATTACCACCCATCAAAATCCACTATGGTCGCTGTGTGTGCCTACAAGGTGGCAGCATGGTATCTATATATATAATAACAGGACATAAAAATAACCCTATGGACACTGTGTGTGCCCACTTGGTGTCTATATGGTTTCCATATAAAAAATAACAACCCATCAAAATCCCCTATGGAAGCTGTGTGTGCCTACAAGGTGTCAGCATGGTTTCTGTATTTAAAATCACAGTTCATTAAAATAACCCTTTGGACGCTGTGCGTGCCAACATCTTTTATATATGGTTTCCATACTAATAATTACAACCCATCAAAATCCACTATGGTCGCTGTGTGTGCCTACAAGGTGGCAGCATGGTATTCATATATAAAATAACAGAACATAAAAATAACCCTATGGGTACTGTGTGTGCCCACATGGTGTCTATATGGTTTCCATACAAATAATTATAACCCATTAAAATCATTAAAATCCCCTTTGGACGATGTGTTTGCCTACAAGGTGTCTATATGGTTTCCATAAAAATAATCATTTTCCATCAAAATCACCCTATGGATGCTGTATGTGCCTTCAAGGTGTCAGCATGGTATCTGTATTTCAAATCAGTCCAATAATATAACCCTATGGAAGCTGTGCGTGCTAAGATGTTTTCTATATGGTTTCCATTCAAATAATTTCCACCCTTCAAAATCCCCTATGGACGCTGTGTGTGCCTACAAGGTGTCAGCATTGTATTTCAAATAAGTCCATAAATATAACCCTATGGAGGCTGTGCGTGCCAACATGTTTTCTATATGGTTTCCATTCAAATTATTACCACCCATCGAAATCCCCTATGAACGCTTTGTGTGCATACAGGGTGGCAGCAAGGTATCTATATATAAAAAAACAGAACATAAAAATAACCCTATGGACACTGTGCGTGCCAACATGTTTTCTATATGGTTTCCATACAAATAATAACCACCCATCAAAATCCCCTATAAATGCTGTGTGTGCCTACAAGGTGTCTATATGGTTTCCATTCCAATAATCAACATCCGTCAAAATCACCCTATGGATGCTGTGTGTGCCTACAAGGTGTCAGCATGGTATCTGTATTTAAAATCACAGACCATTTGTGTCACACGTGTCAGAATAGTATCTGTATTTAAAATCACAGTTCATTAAAATAACCCTATGGACTCTGTGCGTGCCAACATGTTTGACACATGGTTTCTATATCAATAATTACCACCCATCAAAGTCCACTATGGTCGCTTTGTGTGCCTACAAGGTGGCAGCATGGTATCCATATATAAAATAACAGAACTTAAAAATAACCTTATGGGTACTGTGTTTGCCCACATGGAGTCTATATGGTTTCCATACAAATAAATACAACCCATAAAAATCCCCTATGGACGCTGTGAGTGCCTATATGGTAAGTACAAGGTGTCTATATGGTTTTCATAAAAATAATCATTATCCATCAAAATCACCCTATGGACACTGTATGTGCCTTCAAGGTGTCAGCATGGTTTCTGTATTTCAAATCAGTCCATTAATATAACTCTATGGAAGCTGTGCGTGCTAAGATGGTTTCTATATGGTTTTCATTAAAATAATTTCCACCTGTCAAAATCCCCTATGGACGCTGTGTGTGCCTACAAGGTGTCAGCATGGTATCTGTTTTTAAAATCACAGTCCATCAAAATGACCCTATGGATGCTGTGCATGCCAATATGTTTTATATATGGTTTCCATACTAATAATTACAAACCATCAAAATCCCCTATGGACGATGTGTGTGCCTACAAGGTGTCTAAATGGTTTCCATTAAAATAAACATTATCCATCAAAATCACCCTATGGACGCTGTATATGCCTTCAAGGTGTCAGCATGGTATCTGTATTTAAAATCACAGACCATTTAAAAAACCCTATGGACACTGTGCGTGCCAACATGTTTTCTTTATGGTTTCCAAATAAATAATTACCACCCGTCAAAATACCCTTTGGACGCTGTGTGTGCCTACAAGGTATCTATATGGTTTCCATACAAATATTCATCGTCTATCACTATCACAATATGGACGCTGAGTGTGCCAACAAGGTGTCAGCATTGTATCTGTATTTATCATCTAAGTCCATTAAAATAACCCTCTGGACACTGTGCGTGCCAACATGTTTTCTATATGATTTCCATACAAATATTTAACACCCATCAAAATCCGATATGGACGATGTGTGTGACTACAAGGTGTCAGAATGGTATTTTATTTAAAATCACAGTCCATTAAAATAACACTATGGATGCTGTGCGTGCCAATATGTTTTATATATGATTTCCATACTAATAATTACAAATTATCAAATCCACTATGATCGCTGTGTGTGCCTACAAGGTGTCAGCATGGTTTCTGTGTTTTAAATCACAGTCCATTTAAATAACCCTATGGACGCTGTGCGTGCCAACATGTTTTCTTATGTTTTCCAAATAAATAATTACCCTCCATCAAAATCCCCTATGGACGCTGTGTGTGCCTACAAGGTATCTTTATGGTTTCCATACAAATAATCATTATCCATCAAAATCACCCTATTGACACTGTGTGTTCCTGCAAGGTATCAGCATGGTATCTGTTTTTAAAAACACAGTCCATTTAAATAACCCTATGGACGCTGTGCGTGCCAACATGTTTTCCATATGGTTTCCATACAAATAATTACCACCCATCAAAATTCCCTATGGACGCTGTGTGTGCCTACAAGGTGTAAGCATGGTATCTGTATTTCAAATCAGTCCATTAATATAACCCTATAGAAGCTGTGCGTGCCAACATGTTTTCTATATGGTTTCCATTCAAATATTTACCATCCATCAAAATTCCCTATGGACGCTGTGTGTGCATACAAGGTGTCAGCATGGTATCTGTATTTAAAATCACAGTTCATTTAAATAACCCTATGGACGCTGTTAGTGCCAACATGTTTTATACATGGTTTCCATACCAATAATTACCACCCATCAAAATCCACTATGGTCGCTGTGTGTGCCTACAAGGTGGCAGCATGGTATCTATATATATAATAACAGGACATAAAAATAACCCTATGGACACTGTGTGTGCCCACTTGGTGTCTATATGGTTTCCATATAAAAAATAACAACCCATCAAAATCCCCTATGGAAGCTGTGTGTGCCTACAAGGTGTCAGCATGGTTTCTGTATTTAAAATCACAGTTCATTAAAATAACCTTTGGACGCTGTGCGTGCCAACATCTTTTATATATGGTTTCCATACTAATAATTACAAACCATCAAAATCCCCTATGGACGATGTGTGTGCCTACAAGGTGTCTAAATGGTTTCCATTAAAATAAACATTATCCATCAAAATCACCCTATGGACGCTGTATATGCCTTCAAGGTGTCAGCATGGTATCTGTATTTAAAATCACAGACCATTTAAAAAACCCTATGGACACTGTGCGTGCCAACATGTTTTCTTTATGGTTTCCAAATAAATAATTACCACCCGTCAAAATACCCTTTGGACGCTGTGTGTGCCTACAAGGTATCTATATGGTTTCCATACAAATATTCATCGTCTATCACTATCACAATATGGACGCTGAGTGTGCCAACAAGGTGTCAGCATTGTATCTGTATTTATCATCTAAGTCCATTAAAATAACCCTCTGGACACTGTGCGTGCCAACATGTTTTCTATATGATTTCCATACAAATATTTAACACCCATCAAAATCCGATATGGACGATGTGTGTGACTACAAGGTGTCAGAATGGTATTTTATTTAAAATCACAGTCCATTAAAATAACACTATGGATGCTGTGCGTGCCAATATGTTTTATATATGATTTCCATACTAATAATTACAAATTATCAAATCCACTATGATCGCTGTGTGTGCCTACAAGGTGTCAGCATGGTTTCTGTGTTTTAAATCACAGTCCATTTAAATAACCCTATGGACGCTGTGCGTGCCAACATGTTTTCTTATGTTTTCCAAATAAATAATTACCCTCCATCAAAATCCCCTATGGACGCTGTGTGTGCCTACAAGGTATCTTTATGGTTTCCATACAAATAATCATTATCCATCAAAATCACCCTATTGACACTGTGTGTTCCTGCAAGGTATCAGCATGGTATCTGTTTTTAAAAACACAGTCCATTTAAATAACCCTATGGACGCTGTGCGTGCCAACATGTTTTCCATATGGTTTCCATACAAATAATTACCACCCATCAAAATTCCCTATGGACGCTGTGTGTGCCTACAAGGTGTAAGCATGGTATCTGTATTTCAAATCAGTCCATTAATATAACCCTATAGAAGCTGTGCGTGCCAACATGTTTTCTATATGGTTTCCATTCAAATATTTACCATCCATCAAAATTCCCTATGGACGCTGTGTGTGCATACAAGGTGTCAGCATGGTATCTGTATTTAAAATCACAGTTCATTTAAATAACCCTATGGACGCTGTTAGTGCCAACATGTTTTATACATGGTTTCCATACCAATAATTACCACCCATCAAAATCCACTATGGTCGCTGTGTGTGCCTACAAGGTGGCAGCATGGTATCTATATATATATAATAACAGGACATAAAAATAACCCTATGGACACTGTGTGTGCCCACTTGGTGTCTATATGGTTTCCATATAAAAAATAACAACCCATCAAAATCCCCTATGGAAGCTGTGTGTGCCTACAAGGTGTCAGCATGGTTTCTGTATTTAAAATCACAGTTCATTAAAATAACCTTTGGACGCTGTGCGTGCCAACATCTTTTATATATGGTTTCCATACTAATAATTACAACCCATCAAAATCCACTATGGTCGCTGTGTGTGCCTACAAGGTGGCAGCATGGTATTCATATATAAAATAACAGAACATAAAAATAACCCTATGGGTACTGTGTGTGCCCACATGGTGTCTATATGGTTTCCATACAAATAATTATAACCCATTAAAATCATTAAAATCCCCTATGGACGATGTGTTTGCCTACAAGGTGTCTATATGGTTTCCATAAAAATAATCATTTTCCATCAAAATCACCCTATGGATGCTGTATGTGCCTTCAAGGTGTCAGCATGGTATCTGTATTTCAAATCAGTCCAATAATATAACCCTATGGAAGCTGTGCGTGCTAAGATGTTTTCTATATGGTTTCCATTCAAATAATTTCCACCCTTCAAAATCCCCTATGGACGCTGTGTGTGCCTACAAGGTGTCAGCATTGAATTTCAAATAAGTCCATCAATATAACCCTATGGAAGCTGTGCGTGCCAACATGTTTTCTAAATGGTTTCCATTCAAATTATCACCACCCATCGAAATCCCCTATGAACGCTTTGTGTGCATACAAGGTGGCAGCAAGGTATCTATATATAAAAAAACAGAACATAAAAATAACCCTATGGACACTGTGCGTGCCAACATGTTTTCTATATGGTTTCCATACAAATAATAACCACCCATCAAAATCCCCTATAAATGCTGTGTGTGCCTACAAGGTGTCTATATGGTTTCCATTCAAATAATCAACATCCGTCAAAATCACCCTATGGATGCTGTGTGTGCCTACAAGGTGTCAGCATGGTATCTGTATTTAAAATCACAGACCATTTGTGTCACAGGTGTCAGAATAGTATCTGTATTTAAAATCACAGTTCATTAAAATAACCCTATGGACTCTGTGCGTGCCAACATGTTTTACACATGGTTTCTATATCAATAATTACCACCCATCAAAGTCCACTATGGTCGCTTTGTGTGCCTACAAGGTGGCAGCATGGTATCCATATATAAAATAACAGAACTTAAAAATAACCTTATGGGTACTGTGTTTGCCCACATGGAGTCTATATGGTTTCCATACAAATAAATACAACCCATAAAAATCCCCTATGGACGCTGTGAGTGCCTATATGGTAAGTACAAGGTGTCTATATGGTTTTCATAAAAATAATCATTATCCATCAAAATCACCCTATGGACGCTGTATGTGCCTTCAAGGTGTCAGCATGGTTTCTGTATTTCAAATCAGTCCATTAATATAACTCTATGGAAGCTGTGCGTGCTAAGATGGTTTCTATATGGTTTTCATTAAAATAATTTCCACCTGTCAAAATCCCCTATGGACGCTGTGTGTGCCTACAAGGTGTCAGCATGGTATCTGTTTTTAAAATCACAGTCCATCAAAATGACCCTATGGATGCTGTGCATGCCAATATGTTTTATATATGGTTTCCATACTAATAATTACAAACCATCAAAATCCCCTATGGACGATGTGTGTGCCTACAAGGTGTCTAAATGGTTTCCATTAAAATAAACATTATCCATCAAAATCACCCTATGGACGCTGTATATGCCTTCAAGGTGTCAGCATGGTATCTGTATTTAAAATCACAGACCATTTAAAAAACCCTATGGACACTGTGCGTGCCAACATGTTTTCTTTATGGTTTCCAAATAAATAATTACCACCCGTCAAAATACCCTTTGGACGCTGTGTGTGCCTACAAGGTATCTATATGGTTTCCATACAAATATTCATCGTCTATCACTATCACAATATGGACGCTGAGTGTGCCAACAAGGTGTCAGCATTGTATCTGTATTTATCATCTAAGTCCATTAAAATAACCCTCTGGACACTGTGCGTGCCAACATGTTTTCTATATGATTTCCATACAAATATTTAACACCCATCAAAATCCGATATGGACGATGTGTGTGACTACAAGGTGTCAGAATGGTATTTTATTTAAAATCACAGTCCATTAAAATAACACTATGGATGCTGTGCGTGCCAATATGTTTTATATATGATTTCCATACTAATAATTACAAATTATCAAATCCACTATGATCGCTGTGTGTGCCTACAAGGTGTCAGCATGGTTTCTGTGTTTTAAATCACAGTCCATTTAAATAACCCTATGGACGCTGTGCGTGCCAACATGTTTTCTTATGTTTTCCAAATAAATAATTACCCTCCATCAAAATCCCCTATGGACGCTGTGTGTGCCTACAAGGTATCTTTATGGTTTCCATACAAATAATCATTATCCATCAAAATCACCCTATTGACACTGTGTGTTCCTGCAAGGTATCAGCATGGTATCTGTTTTTAAAAACACAGTCCATTTAAATAACCCTATGGACGCTGTGCGTGCCAACATGTTTTCCATATGGTTTCCATACAAATAATTACCACCCATCAAAATTCCCTATGGACGCTGTGTGTGCCTACAAGGTGTAAGCATGGTATCTGTATTTCAAATCAGTCCATTAATATAACCCTATAGAAGCTGTGCGTGCCAACATGTTTTCTATATGGTTTCCATTCAAATATTTACCATCCATCAAAATTCCCTATGGACGCTGTGTGTGCATACAAGGTGTCAGCATGGTATCTGTATTTAAAATCACAGTTCATTTAAATAACCCTATGGACGCTGTTAGTGCCAACATGTTTTATACATGGTTTCCATACCAATAATTACCACCCATCAAAATCCACTATGGTCGCTGTGTGTGCCTACAAGGTGGCAGCATGGTATCTATATATATATAATAACAGGACATAAAAATAACCCTATGGACACTGTGTGTGCCCACTTGGTGTCTATATGGTTTCCATATAAAAAATAACAACCCATCAAAATCCCCTATGGAAGCTGTGTGTGCCTACAAGGTGTCAGCATGGTTTCTGTATTTAAAATCACAGTTCATTAAAATAACCTTTGGACGCTGTGCGTGCCAACATCTTTTATATATGGTTTCCATACTAATAATTACAACCCATCAAAATCCACTATGGTCGCTGTGTGTGCCTACAAGGTGGCAGCATGGTATTCATATATAAAATAACAGAACATAAAAATAACCCTATGGGTACTGTGTGTGCCCACATGGTGTCTATATGGTTTCCATACAAATAATTATAACCCATTAAAATCATTAAAATCCCCTATGGACGATGTGTTTGCCTACAAGGTGTCTATATGGTTTCCATAAAAATAATCATTTTCCATCAAAATCACCCTATGGATGCTGTATGTGCCTTCAAGGTGTCAGCATGGTATCTGTATTTCAAATCAGTCCAATAATATAACCCTATGGAAGCTGTGCGTGCTAAGATGTTTTCTATATGGTTTCCATTCAAATAATTTCCACCCTTCAAAATCCCCTATGGACGCTGTGTGTGCCTACAAGGTGTCAGCATTGAATTTCAAATAAGTCCATCAATATAACCCTATGGAAGCTGTGCGTGCCAACATGTTTTCTAAATGGTTTCCATTCAAATTATCACCACCCATCGAAATCCCCTATGAACGCTTTGTGTGCATACAAGGTGGCAGCAAGGTATCTATATATAAAAAAACTGAACATAAAAATAACCCTATGGACACTGTGCGTGCCAACATGTTTTCTATATGGTTTCCATACAAATAATAACCACCCATCAAAATCCCCTATAAATGCTGTGTGTGCCTACAAGGTGTCTATATGGTTTCCATTCAAATAATCAACATCCGTCAAAATCACCCTATGGATGCTGTGTGTGCCTACAAGGTGTCAGCATGGTATCTGTATTTAAAATCACAGACCATTTGTGTCACAGGTGTCAGAATAGTATCTGTATTTAAAATCACAGTTCATTAAAATAACCCTATGGACTCTGTGCGTGCCAACATGTTTTACACATGGTTTCTATATCAATAATTACCACCCATCAAAGTCCACTATGGTCGCTTTGTGTGCCTACAAGGTGGCAGCATGGTATCCATATATAAAATAACAGAACTTAAAAATAACCTTATGGGTACTGTGTTTGCCCACATGGAGTCTATATGGTTTCCATACAAATAAATACAACCCATAAAAATCCCCTATGGACGCTGTGAGTGCCTATATGGTAAGTACAAGGTGTCTATATGGTTTTCATAAAAATAATCATTATCCATCAAAATCACCCTATGGACACTGTATGTGCCTTCAAGGTGTCAGCATGGTTTCTGTATTTCAAATCAGTCCATTAATATAACTCTATGGAAGCTGTGCGTGCTAAGATGGTTTCTATATGGTTTTCATTAAAATAATTTCCACCTGTCAAAATCCCCTATGGACGCTGTGTGTGCCTACAAGGTGTCAGCATGGTATCTGTTTTTAAAAACACAGTCCATCAAAATGACCCTATGGATGCTGTGCATGCCAATATGTTTTATATATGGTTTCCATACTAATAATTACAAACCATCAAAATCCCCTATGGACGATGTGTGTGCCTACAAGGTGTCTAAATGGTTTCCATTAAAATAAACATTATCCATCAAAATCACCCTATGGACGCTGTATATGCCTTCAAGGTGTCAGCATGGTATCTGTATTTAAAATCACAGACCATTTAAAAAACCCTATGGACACTGTGCGTGCCAACATGTTTTCTTTATGGTTTCCAAATAAATAATTACCACCCGTCAAAATACCCTTTGGACGCTGTGTGTGCCTACAAGGTATCTATATGGTTTCCATACAAATATTCATCGTCTATCACTATCACAATATGGACGCTGAGTGTGCCAACAAGGTGTCAGCATTGTATCTGTATTTATCATCTAAGTCCATTAAAATAACCCTCTGGACACTGTGCGTGCCAACATGTTTTCTATATGATTTCCATACAAATATTTAACACCCATCAAAATCCGATATGGACGATGTGTGTGACTACAAGGTGTCAGAATGGTATTTTATTTAAAATCACAGTCCATTAAAATAACACTATGGATGCTGTGCGTGCCAATATGTTTTATATATGATTTCCATACTAATAATTACAAATTATCAAATCCACTATGATCGCTGTGTGTGCCTACAAGGTGTCAGCATGGTTTCTGTGTTTTAAATCACAGTCCATTTAAATAACCCTATGGACGCTGTGCGCTCCAACATGTTTTCTTATGGTTTCCAAATAAATAATTACCCTCCATCAAAATCCCCTATGGACGCTGTGTGTGCCTACAAGGTATCTTTATGGTTTCCATACAAATAATCATTATCCATCAAAATCACCCTATTGACACTGTGTGTTCCTGCAAGGTATCAGCATGGTATCTGTTTTTAAAAACACAGTCCATTTAAATAACCCTATGGACGCTGTGCGTGCCAACATGTTTTCCATATGGTTTCCATACAAATAATTACCACCCATCAAAATTCCCTATGGACGCTGTGTGTGCCTACAAGGTGTAAGCATGGTATCTGTATTTCAAATCAGTCCATTAATATAACCCTATAGAAGCTGTGCGTGCCAACATGTTTTCTATATGGTTTCCATTCAAATATTTACCATCCATCAAAATTCCCTATGGACGCTGTGTGTGCATACAAGGTGTCAGCATGGTATCTGTATTTAAAATCACAGTTCATTTAAATAACCCTATGGACGCTGTAAGTGCCAACATGTTTTATACATGGTTTCCATACCAATAATTACCACCCATCAAAATCCACTATGGTCGCTGTGTGTGCCTACAAGGTGGCAGCATGGTATCTATATATATAATAACAGGACATAAAAATAACCCTATGGACACTGTGTGTGCCCACTTGGTGTCTATATGGTTTCCATATAAAAAATAACAACCCATCAAAATCCCCTATGGAAGCTGTGTGTGCCTACAAGGTGTCAGCATGGTTTCTGTATTTAAAATAACAGTTCATTAAAATAACCCTTTGGACGCTGTGCGTGCCAACATCTTTTATATATGGTTTCCATACTAATAATTACAACCCATCAAAATCCACTATGGTCGCTGTGTGTGCCTACAAGGTGGCAGCATGGTATTCATATATAAAATAACAGAACATAAAAATAACCCTATGGGTACTGTGTGTGCCCACATGGTGTCTATATGGTTTCCATACAAATAATTATAACCCATTAAAATCATTAAAATCCCCTATGGACGATGTGTTTGCCTACAAGGTGTCTATATGGTTTCCATAAAAATAATCATTTTCCATCAAAATCACCCTATGGATGCTGTATGTGCCTTCAAGGTGTCAGCATGGTATCTGTATTTCAAATCAGTCCAATAATATAACCCTATGGAAGCTGTGCGTGCTAAGATGTTTTCTATATGGTTCCCATTCAAATAATTTCCACCCTTCAAAATCCCCTATGGACGCTGTGTGTGCCTACAAGGTGTCAGCATTGTATTTCAAATAAGTCCATCAATATAACCCTATGGAAGCTGTGCGTGCCAACATGTTTTCTATATGGTTTCCATTCAAATTATTACCACCCATCGAAATCCCCTATGAACGCTTTGTGTGCATACAAGGTGGCAGCAAGGTATCTATATATAAAAAAACAGAACATAAAAATAACCCTATGGACACTGTGCGTGCCAACATGTTTTCTATATGGTTTCCATACAAATAATAACCACCCATCAAAATCCCCTATAAATGCTGTGTGTGCCTACAAGGTGTCTATATGGTTTCCATTCAAATAATCAACATCCGTCAAAATCACCCTATGGATGCTGTGTGTGCCTACAAGGTGTCAGCATGGTATCTGTATTTAAAATCACAGACCATTTGTGTCACAGGTGTCAGAATAGTATCTGTATTTAAAATCACAGTTCATTAAAATAACCCTATGGACTCTGTGCGTGCCA
Organism: Brachycentrus maculatus; assembly: GCF_059751285.1. Classification (NCBI taxonomy): domain Eukaryota; kingdom Metazoa; phylum Arthropoda; class Insecta; order Trichoptera; family Brachycentridae; genus Brachycentrus; species Brachycentrus maculatus. Next base: position 219,049 of record NW_028281602.1, on the reverse strand, counting down.
ACATGTTTTACACATGGTTTCTATATCAATAATTACCACCCATCAAAGTCCACTATGGTCGCTTTGTGTGCCTACAAGGTGGCAGCATGGTATCCATATATAAAATAACAGAACTTAAAAATAACCTTATGGGTACTGTGTTTGCCCACATGGAGTCTATATGGTTTCCATACAAATAAATACAACCCATAAAAATCCCCTATGGACGCTGTGAGTGCCTATATGGTAAGTACAAGGTGTCTATATGGTTTTCATAAAAATAATCATTATCCATCAAAATCACCCTATGGACGCTGTATGTGCCTTCAAGGTGTCAGCATGGTTTCTGTATTTCAAATCAGTCCATTAATATAACTCTATGGAAGCTGTGCGTGCTAAGATGGTTTCTATATGGTTTTCATTAAAATAATTTCCACCTGTCAAAATCCCCTATGGACGCTGTGTGTGCCTACAAGGTGTCAGCATGGTATCTGTTTTTAAAATCACAGTCCATCAAAATGACCCTATGGATGCTGTGCATGCCAATATGTTTTATATATGGTTTCCATACTAATAATTACAAACCATCAAAATCCCCTATGGACGATGTGTGTGCCTACAAGGTGTCTAAATGGTTTCCATTAAAATAAACATTATCCATCAAAATCACCCTATGGACGCTGTATATGCCTTCAAGGTGTCAGCATGGTATCTGTATTTAAAATCACAGACCATTTAAAAAACCCTATGGACACTGTGCGTGCCAACATGTTTTCTTTATGGTTTCCAAATAAATAATTACCACCCGTCAAAATACCCTTTGGACGCTGTGTGTGCCTACAAGGTATCTACATGGTTTCCATACAAATATTCATCGTCTATCACTATCACAATATGGACGCTGAGTGTGCCAACAAGGTGTCAGCATTGTATCTGTATTTATCATCTAAGTCCATTAAAATAACCCTCTGGACACTGTGCGTGCCAACATGTTTTCTATATGATTTCCATACAAATATTTAACACCCATCAAAATCCGATATGGACGATGTGTGTGACTACAAGGTGTCAGAATGGTATTTTATTTAAAATCACAGTCCATTAAAATAACACTATGGATGCTGTGCGTGCCAATATGTTTTATATATGATTTCCATACTAATAATTACAAATTATCAAATCCACTATGATCGCTGTGTGTGCCTACAAGGTGTCAGCATGGTTTCTGTGTTTTAAATCACAGTCCATTTAAATAACCCTATGGACGCTGTGCGTGCCAACATGTTTTCTTATGGTTTCCAAATAAATAATTACCCTCCATCAAAATCCCCTATGGACGCTGTGTGTGCCTACATGGTATCTTTATGGTTTCCATACAAATAATCATTATCCATCAAAATCACCCTATTGACACTGTGTGTTCCTACAAGGTATCAGCATGGTATCTGTTTTTAAAAACACAGTCCATTTAAATAACCCTATGGACGCTGTGCGTGCCAACATGTTTTCCATATGGTTTCCATACAAATAATTACCACCCATCAAAATTCCCTATGGACGCTGTGTGTGCCTACAAGGTGTAAGCATGGTATCTGTATTTCAAATCAGTCCATTAATATAACCCTATAGAAGCTGTGCGTGCCAACATGTTTTCTATATGGTTTCCATTCAAATATTTACCATCCATCAAAATTCCCTATGGACGCTGTGTGTGCATACAAGGTGTCAGCATGGTATCTGTATTTAAAATCACAGTTCATTTAAATAACCCTATGGACGCTGTTAGTGCCAACATGTTTTATACATGGTTTCCATACCAATAATTACCACCCATCAAAATCCACTATGGTCGCTGTGTGTGCCTACAAGGTGGCAGCATGGTATCTATATATATAATAACAGGACATAAAAATAACCCTATGGACACTGTGTGTGCCCACTTGGTGTCTATATGGTTTCCATATAAAAAATAACAACCCATCAAAATCCCCTATGGAAGCTGTGTGTGCCTACAAGGTGTCAGCATGGTTTCTGTATTTAAAATCACAGTTCATTAAAATAACCCTTTGGACGCTGTGCGTGCCAACATCTTTTATATATGGTTTCCATACTAATAATTACAACCCATCAAAATCCACTATGGTCGCTGTGTGTGCCTACAAGGTGGCAGCATGGTATTCATATATAAAATAACAGAACATAAAAATAACCCTATGGGTACTGTGTGTGCCCACATGGTGTCTATATGGTTTCCATACAAATAATTATAACCCATTAAAATCATTAAAATCCCCTATGGACGATGTGTTTGCCTACAAGGCGTCTATATGGTTTCCATAAAAATAATCATTTTCCATCAAAATCACCCTATGGATGCTGTATGTGCCTTCAAGGTGTCAGCATGGTATCTGTATTTCAAATCAGTCCAATAATATAACCCTATGGAAGCTGTGCGTGCTAAGATGTTTTCTATATGGTTTCCATTCAAATAATTTCCACCCTTCAAAATCCCCTATGGACGCTGTGTGTGCCTACAAGGTGTCAGCATTGTATTTCAAATAAGTCCATCAATATAACCCTATGGAAGCTGTGCGTGCCAACATGTTTTCTATATGGTTTCCATTCAAATTATTACCACCCATCGAAATCCCCTATGAACGCTTTGTGTGCATACAAGGTGGCAGCAAGGTATCTATATATAAAAAAACAGAACATAAAAATAACCCTATGGACACTGTGCGTGCCAACATGTTTTCTATATGGTTTCCATACAAATAATAACCACCCATCAAAATCCCCTATAAATGCTGTGTGTGCCTACAAGGTGTCTATATGGTTTCCATTCAAATAATCAACATCCGTCAAAATCACCCTATGGATGCTGTGTGTGCCTACAAGGTGTCAGCATGGTATCTGTATTTAAAATCACAGACCATTTGTGTCACAGGTGTCAGAATAGTATCTGTATTTAAAATCACAGTTCATTAAAATAACCCTATGGACTCTGTGCGTGCCAACATGTTTTACACATGGTTTCTATATCAATAATTACCACCCATCAAAGTCCACTATGGTCGCTTTGTGTGCCTACGTTTTATATATGATTTCCATACTAATAATTACAAATTATCAAATCCACTATGATCGCTGTGTGTGCCTACAAGGTGTCAGCATGGTTTCTGTGTTTTAAATCACAGTCCATTTAAATAACCCTATGGACGCTGTGCGCTCCAACATGTTTTCTTATGGTTTCCAAATAAATAATTACCCTCCATCAAAATCCCCTATGGACGCTGTGTGTGCCTACAAGGTATCTTTATGGTTTCCATACAAATAATCATTATCCATCAAAATCACCCTATTGACACTGTGTGTTCCTGCAAGGTATCAGCATGGTATCTGTTTTTAAAAACACAGTCCATTTAAATAACCCTATGGACGCTGTGCGTGCCAACATGTTTTCCATATGGTTTCCATACAAATAATTACCACCCATCAAAATTCCCTATGGACGCTGTGTGTGCCTACAAGGTGTAAGCATGGTATCTGTATTTCAAATCAGTCCATTAATATAACCCTATAGAAGCTGTGCGTGCCAACATGTTTTCTATATGGTTTCCATTCAAATATTTACCATCCATCAAAATTCCCTATGGACGCTGTGTGTGCATACAAGGTGTCAGCATGGTATCTGTATTTAAAATCACAGTTCATTTAAATAACCCTATGGACGCTGTTAGTGCCAACATGTTTTATACATGGTTTCCATACCAATAATTACCACCCATCAAAATCCACTATGGTCGCTGTGTGTGCCTACAAGGTGGCAGCATGGTATCTATATATATAATAACAGGACATAAAAATAACCCTATGGACACTGTGTGTGCCCACTTGGTGTCTATATGGTTTCCATATAAAAAATAACAACCCATCAAAATCCCCTATGGAAGCTGTGTGTGCCTACAAGGTGTCAGCATGGTTTCTGTATTTAAAATCACAGTTCATTAAAATAACCCTTTGGACGCTGTGCGTGCCAACATCTTTTATATATGGTTTCCATACTAATAATTACAACCCATCAAAATCCACTATGGTCGCTGTGTGTGCCTACAAGGTGGCAGCATGGTATTCATATATAAAATAACAGAACATAAAAATAACCCTATGGGTACTGTGTGTGCCCACATGGTGTCTATATGGTTTCCATACAAATAATTATAACCCATTAAAATCATTAAAATCCCCTATGGACGATGTGTTTGCCTACAAGGCGTCTATATGGTTTCCATAAAAATAATCATTTTCCATCAAAATCACCCTATGGATGCTGTATGTGCCTTCAAGGTGTCAGCATGGTATCTGTATTTCAAATCAGTCCAATAATATAACCCTATGGAAGCTGTGCGTGCTAAGATGTTTTCTATATGGTTTCCATTCAAATAATTTCCACCCTTCAAAATCCCCTATGGACGCTGTGTGTGCCTACAAGGTGTCAGCATTGTATTTCAAATAAGTCCATCAATATAACCCTATGGAAGCTGTGCGTGCCAACATGTTTTCTATATGGTTTCCATTCAAATTATTACCACCCATCGAAATCCCCTATGAACGCTTTGTGTGCATACAAGGTGGCAGCAAGGTATCTATATATAAAAAAACAGAACATAAAAATAACCCTATGGACACTGTGCGTGCCAACATGTTTTCTATATGGTTTCCATACAAATAATAACCACCCATCAAAATCCCCTATAAATGCTGTGTGTGCCTACAAGGTGTCTATATGGTTTCCATTCAAATAATCAACATCCGTCAAAATCACCCTATGGATGCTGTGTGTGCCTACAAGGTGTCAGCATGGTATCTGTATTTAAAATCACAGACCATTTGTGTCACAGGTGTCAGAATAGTATCTGTATTTAAAATCACAGTTCATTAAAATAACCCTATGGACTCTGTGCGTGCCAACATGTTTTACACATGGTTTCTATATCAATAATTACCACCCATCAAAGTCCACTATGGTCGCTTTGTGTGCCTACAAGGTGGCAGCATGGTATCCATAAATAAAATAACAGAACTTAAAAATAACCTTATGGGTACTGTGTTTGCCCACATGGAGTCTATATGGTTTCCATACAAATAAATACAACCCATAAAAATCCCCTATGGACGCTGTGAGTGCCTATATGGTAAGTACAAGGTGTCTATATGGTTTTCATAAAAATAATCATTATCCATCAAAATCACCCTATGGACGCTGTATGTGCCTTCAAGGTGTCAGCATGGTTTCTGTATTTCAAATCAGTCCATTAATATAACTCTATGGAAGCTGTGCGTGCTAAGATGGTTTCTATATGGTTTTCATTAAAATAATTTCCACCTGTCAAAATCCCCTATGGACGCTGTGTGTGCCTACAAGGTGTCAGCATGGTATCTGTTTTTAAAATCACAGTCCATCAAAATGACCCTATGGATGCTGTGCATGCCAATATGTTTTATATATGGTTTCCATACTAATAATTACAAACCATCAAAATCCCCTATGGACGATGTGTGTGCCTACAAGGTGTCTAAATGGTTTCCATTAAAATAAACATTATCCATCAAAATCACCCTATGGACGCTGTATATGCCTTCAAGGTGTCAGCATGGTATCTGTATTTAAAATCACAGACCATTTAAAAAACCCTATGGACACTGTGCGTGCCAACATGTTTTCTTTATGGTTTCCAAATAAATAATTACCACCCGTCAAAATACCCTTTGGACGCTGTGTGTGCCTACAAGGTATCTATATGGTTTCCATACAAATATTCATCGTCTATCACTATTACAATATGGACGCTGAGTGTGCCAACAAGGTGTCAGCATTGTATCTGTATTTATCATCTAAGTCCATTAAAATAACCCTCTGGACACTGTGCGTGCCAACATGTTTTCTATATGATTTCCATACAAATATTTAACACCCATCAAAATCCGATATGGACGATGTGTGTGACTACAAGGTGTCAGAATGGTATTTTATTTAAAATCACAGTCCATTAAAATAACACTATGGATGCTGTGCGTGCCAATATGTTTTATATATGATTTCCATACTAATAATTACAAATTATCAAATCCACTATGATCGCTGTGTGTGCCTACAAGGTGTCAGCATGGTTTCTGTGTTTTAAATCACAGTCCATTTAAATAACCCTATGGACGCTGTGCGTGCCAACATGTTTTCTTATGGTTTCCAAATAAATAATTACCCTCCATCAAAATCCCCTATGGACGCTGTGTGTGCCTACAAGGTATCTTTATGGTTTCCATACAAATAATCATTATCCATCAAAATCACCCTATTGACACTGTGTGTTCCTACAAGGTATCAGCATGGTATCTGTTTTTAAAAACACAGTCCATTTAAATAACCCTATGGACGCTGTGCGTGCCAACATGTTTTCCATATGGTTTCCATACAAATAATTACCACCCATCAAAATTCCCTATGGACGCTGTGTGTGCCTACAAGGTGTAAGCATGGTATCTGTATTTCAAATCAATCCATTAATATAACCCTATAGAAGCTGTGCGTGCCAACATGTTTTCTATATGGTTTCCATTCAAATATTTACCATCCATCAAAATTCCCTATGGACGCTGTGTGTGCATACAAGGTGTCAGCATGGTATCTGTATTTAAAATCACAGTTCATTTAAATAACCCTATGGACGCTGTTAGTGCCAACATGTTTTATACATGGTTTCCATACCAATAATTACAACCCATCAAAATCCACTATGGTCGCTGTGTGTGCCTACAAGGTGGCAGCATGGTATCTATATATATAATAACAGGACATAAAAATAACCCTTTGGACACTGTGTGTGCCCACTTGGTGTCTATATGGTTTCCATATAAAAAATAACAACCCATCAAAATCCCCTATGGAAGCTGTGTGTGCCTACAAGGTGTCAGCATGGTTTCTGTATTTAAAATCACAGTTCATTAAAATAACCCTTTGGACGCTGTGCGTGCCAACATCTTTTATATATGGTTTCCATACTAATAATTACAACCCATCAAAATCCACTATGGTCGCTGTGTGTGCCTACAAGGTGGCAGCATGGTATTCATATATAAAATAACAGAACATAAAAATAACCCTATGGGTACTGTGTGTGCCCACATGGTGTCTATATGGTTTCCATACAAATAATTATAACCCATTAAAATCATTAAAATCCCCTATGGACGATGTGTTTGCCTACAAGGTGTCTATATGGTTTCCATAAAAATAATCATTTTCCATCAAAATCACCCTATGGATGCTGTATGTGCCTTCAAGGTGTCAGCATGGTATCTGTATTTCAAATCAGTCCAATAATATAACCCTATGGAAGCTGTGCGTGCTAAGATGTTTTCTATATGGTTTCCATTCAAATAATTTCCACCCTTCAAAATCCCCTATGGACGCTGTGTGTGCCTACAAGGTGTCAGCATTGTATTTCAAATAAGTCCATCAATATAACCCTATGGAAGCTGTGCGTGCCAACATGTTTTCTATATGGTTTCCATTCAAATTATTACCACCCATCGAAATCCCCTATGAACGCTTTGTGTGCATACAAGGTGGCAGCAAGGTATCTATATATAAAAAAACAGAACATAAAAATAACCCTATGGACACTGTGCGTGCCAACATGTTTTCTATATGGTTTCCATACAAATAATAACCACCCATCAAAATCCCCTATAAATGCTGTGTGTGCCTACAAGGTGTCTATATGGTTTCCATTCAAATAATCAACATCCGTCAAAATCACCCTATGGATGCTGTGTGTGCCTACAAGGTGTCAGCATGGTATCTGTATTTAAAATCACAGACCATTTGTGTCACAGGTGTCAGAATAGTATCTGTATTTAAAATCACAGTTCATTAAAATAACCCTATGGACTCTGTGCGTGCCAACATGTTTTACACATGGTTTCTATATCAATAATTACCACCCATCAAAGTCCACTATGGTCGCTTTGTGTGCCTACAAGGTGGCAGCATGGTATCCATATATAAAATAACAGAACTTAAAAATAACCTTATGGGTACTGTGTTTGCCCACATGGAGTCTATATGGTTTCCATACAAATAAATACAACCCATAAAAATCCCCTATGGACGCTGTGAGTGCCTATATGGTAAGTACAAGGTGTCTATATGGTTTTCATAAAAATAATCATTATCCATCAAAATCACCCTATGGACGCTGTATGTGCCTTCAAGGTGTCAGCATGGTTTCTGTATTTCAAATCAGTCCATTAATATTAACTCTATGGAAGCTGTGCGTGCTAAGATGGTTTCTATATGGTTTTCATTAAAATAATTTCCACCTGTCAAAATCCCCTATGGACGCTGTGTGTGCCTACAAGGTGTCAGCATGGTATCTGTTTTTAAAATCACAGTCCATCAAAATGACCCTATGGATGCTGTGCATGCCAATATGTTTTATATATGGTTTCCATACTAATAATTACAAACCATCAAAATCCCCTATGGACGATGTGTGTGCCTACAAGGTGTCTAAATGGTTTCCATTAAAATAAACATTATCCATCAAAATCACCCTATGGACGCTGTATATGCCTTCAAGGTGTCAGCATGGTATCTGTATTTAAAATCACAGACCATTTAAAAAACCCTATGGACACTGTGCGTGCCAACATGTTTTCTTTATGGTTTCCAAATAAATAATTACCACCCGTCAAAATACCCTTTGGACGCTGTGTGTGCCTACAAGGTATCTATATGGTTTCCATACAAATATTCATCGTCTATCACTATCACAATATGGACGCTGAGTGTGCCAACAAGGTGTCAGCATTGTATCTGTATTTATCATCTAAGTCCATTAAAATAACCCTCTGGACACTGTGCGTGCCAACATGTTTTCTATATGATTTCCATACAAATATTTAACACCCATCAAAATCCAATATGGACGATGTGTGTGACTACAAGGTGTCAGAATGGTATTTTATTTAAAATCACAGTCCATTAAAATAACACTATGGATGCTGTGCGTGCCAATATGTTTTATATATGATTTCCATACTAATAATTACAAATTATCAAATCCACTATGATCGCTGTGTGTGCCTACAAGGTGTCAGCATGGTTTCTGTGTTTTAAATCACAGTCCATTTAAATAACCCTATGGACGCTGTGCGTGCCAACATGTTTTCTTATGGATTCCAAATAAATAATTACCCTCCATCAAAATCCCCTATGGACGCTGTGTGTGCCTACAAGGTATCTTTATGGTTTCCATACAAATAATCATTATCCATCAAAATCACCCTATTGACACTGTGTGTTCCTACAAGGTATCAGCATGGTATCTGTTTTTAAAAACACAGTCCATTTAAATAACCCTATGGACGCTGTGCGTGCCAACATGTTTTCCATATGGTTTCCATACAAATAATTACCACCCATCAAAATTCCCTATGGACGCTGTGTGTGCCTACAAGGTGTAAGCATGGTATCTGTATTTCAAATCAGTCCATTAATATAACCCTATAGAAGCTGTGCGTGCCAACATGTTTTCTATATGGTTTCCATTCAAATATTTACCATCCATCAAAATTCCCTATGGACGCTGTGTGTGCATACAAGGTGTCAGCATGGTATCTGTATTTAAAATCACAGTTCATTTAAATAACCCTATGGACGCTGTTAGTGCCAACATGTTTTATACATGGTTTCCATACCAATAATTACCACCCATCAAAATCCACTATGGTCGCTGTGTGTGCCTACAAGGTGGCAGCATGGTATCTATATATATAATAACAGGACATAAAAATAACCCTATGGACACTGTGTGTGCCCACTTGGTGTCTATATGGTTTCCATATAAAAAATAACAACCCATCAAAATCCCCTATGGAAGCTGTGTGTGCCTACAAGGTGTCAGCATGGTTTCTGTATTTAAAATCACACTTCATTAAAATAACCCTTTGGACGCTGTGCGTGCCAACATCTTTTATATATGGTTTCCATACTAATAATTACAACCCATCAAAATCCACTATGGTCGCTGTGTGTGCCTACAAGGTGGCAGCATGGTATTCATATATAAAATAACAGAACATAAAAATAACCCTATGGGTACTGTGTGTGCCCACATGGTGTCTATATGGTTTCCATACAAATAATTATAACCCATTAAAATCATTAAAATCCCCTATGGACGATGTGTTTGCCTACAAGGTGTCTATATGGTTTCCATAAAAATAATCATTTTCCATCAAAATCACCCTATGGATGCTGTATGTGCCTTCAAGGTGTCAGCATGGTATCTGTATTTCAAATCAGTCCAATAATATAACCCTATGGAAGCTGTGCGTGCTAAGATGTTTTCTATATGGTTTCCATTCAAATAATTTCCACCCTTCAAAATCCCCTATGGACGCTGTGTGTGCCTACAAGGTGTCAGCATTGTATTTCAAATAAGTCCATCAATATAACCCTATGGAAGCTGTGCGTGCCAACATGTTTTCTATATGGTTTCCATTCAAATTATTACCACCCATCGAAATCCCCTATGAACGCTTTGTGTGCATACAAGGTGGCAGCAAGGTATCTATATATAAAAAAACAGAACATAAAAATAACCCTATGGACACTGTGCGTGCCAACATGTTTTCTATATGGTTTCCATACAAATAATAACCACCCATCAAAATCCCCTATAAATGCTGTGTGTGCCTACAAGGTGTCTATATGGTTTCCATTCAAATAATCAACATCCGTCAAAATCACCCTATGGATGCTGTGTGTGCCTACAAGGTGTCAGCATGGTATCTGTATTTAAAATCACAGACCATTTGTGTCACAGGTGTCAGAATAGTATCTGTATTTAAAATCACAGTTCATTAAAATAACCCTATGGACTCTGTGCGTGCCAACATGTTTTACACATGGTTTCTATATCAATAATTACCACCCATCAAAGTCCACTATGGTCGCTTTGTGTGCCTACAAGGTGGCAGCATGGTATCCATATATAAAATAACAGAACTTAAAAATAACCTTATGGGTACTGTGTTTGCCCACATGGAGTCTATATGGTTTCCATACAAATAAATACAACCCATAAAAATCCCCTATGGACGCTGTGAGTGCCTATATGGTAAGTACAAGGTGTCTATATGGTTTTCATAAAAATAATCATTATCCATCAAAATCACCCTATGGACGCTGTATGTGCCTTCAAGGTGTCAGCATGGTTTCTGTATTTCAAATCAGTCCATTAATATAACTCTATGGAAGCTGTGCGTGCTAAGATGGTTTCTATATGGTTTTCATTAAAATAATTTCCACCTGTCAAAATCCCCTATGGACGCTGTGTGTGCCTACAAGGTGTCAGCATGGTATCTGTTTTTAAAATCACAGTCCATCAAAATGACCCTATGGATGCTGTGCATGCCAATATGTTTTATATATGGTTTCCATACTAATAATTACAAACCATCAAAATCCCCTATGGACGATGTGTGTGCCTACAAGGTGTCTAAATGGTTTCCATTAAAATAAACATTATCCATCAAAATCACCCTATGGACGCTGTATATGCCTTCAAGGTGTCAGCATGGTATCTGTATTTAAAATCACAGACCATTTAAAAAACCCTATGGACACTGTGCGTGCCAACATGTTTTCTTTATGGTTTCCAAATAAATAATTACCACCCGTCAAAATACCCTTTGGACGCTGTGTGTGCCTACAAGGTATCTACATGGTTTCCATACAAATATTCATCGTCTATCACTATCACAATATGGACGCTGAGTGTGCCAACAAGGTGTCAGCATTGTATCTGTATTTATCATCTAAGTCCATTAAAATAACCCTCTGGACACTGTGCGTGCCAACATGTTTTCTATATGATTTCCATACAAATATTTAACACCCATCAAAATCCGATATGGACGATGTGTGTGACTACAAGGTGTCAGAATGGTATTTTATTTAAAATCACAGTCCATTAAAATAACACTATGGATGCTGTGCGTGCCAATATGTTTTATATATGATTTCCATACTAATAATTACAAATTATCAAATCCACTATGATCGCTGTGTGTGCCTACAAGGTGTCAGCATGGTTTCTGTGTTTTAAATCACAGTCCATTTAAATAACCCTATGGACGCTGTGCGTGCCAACATGTTTTCTTATGGTTTCCAAATAAATAATTACCCTCCATCAAAATCCCCTATGGACGCTGTGTGTGCCTACAAGGTATCTTTATGGTTTCCATACAAATAATCATTATCCATCAAAATCACCCTATTGACACTGTGTGTTCCTACAAGGTATCAGCATGGTATCTGTTTTTAAAAACACAGTCCATTTAAATAACCCTATGGACGCTGTGCGTGCCAACATGTTTTCCATATGGTTTCCATACAAATAATTACCACCCATCAAAATTCCCTATGGACGCTGTGTGTGCCTACAAGGTGTAAGCATGGTATCTGTATTTCAAATCAGTCCATTAATATAACCCTATAGAAGCTGTGCGTGCCAACATGTTTTCTATATGGTTTCCATTCAAATATTTACCATCCATCAAAATTCCCTATGGACGCTGTGTGTGCATACAAGGTGTCAGCATGGTATCTGTATTTAAAATCACAGTTCATTTAAATAACCCTATGGACGCTGTTAGTGCCAACATGTTTTATACATGGTTTCCATACCAATAATTACCACCCATCAAAATCCACTATGGTCGCTGTGTGTGCCTACAAGGTGGCAGCATGGTATCTATATATATATAATAACAGGACATAAAAATAACCCTATGGACACTGTGTGTGCCCACTTGGTGTCTATATGGTTTCCATATAAAAAATAACAACCCATCAAAATCCCCTATGGAAGCTGTGTGTGCCTACAAGGTGTCAGCATGGTTTCTGTATTTAAAATCACAGTTCATTAAAATAACCCTTTGGACGCTGTGCGTGCCAACATCTTTTATATATGGTTTCCATACTAATAATTACAACCCATCAAAATCCACAATGGTCGCTGTGTGTGCCTACAAGGTGGCAGCATGGTATTCATATATAAAATAACAGAACATAAAAATAACCCTATGGGTACTGTGTGTGCCCACATGGTGTCTATATGGTTTCCATACAAATAATTATAACCCATTAAAATCATTAAAATCCCCTATGGACGATATGTGTTTGCCTACAAGGTGTCTATATGGTTTCCATAAAAATAATCATTTTCCATCAAAATCACCCTATGGATGCTGTATGTGCCTTCAAGGTGTCAGCATGGTATCTGTATTTCAAATCAGTCCAATAATATAACCCTATGGAAGCTGTGCGTGCTAAGATGTTTTCTATATGGTTTCCATTCAAATAATTTCCACCCTTCAAAATCCCCTATGGACGCTGTGTGTGCCTACAAGGTGTCAGCATTGTATTTCAAATAAGTCCATCAATATAACCCTATGGAAGCTGTGCGTGCCAACATGTTTTCTATATGGTTTCCATTCAAATTATTACCACCCATCGAAATCCCCTATGAACGCTTTGTGTGCATACAAGGTGGCAGCAAGGTATCTATATATAAAAAAACAGAACATAAAAATAACCCTATGGACACTGTGCGTGCCAACATGTTTTCTATATGGTTTCCATACAAATAATAACCACCCATCAAAATCCCCTATAAATGCTGTGTGTGCCTACAAGGTGTCTATATGGTTTCCATTCAAATAATCAACATCCGTCAAAATCACCCTATGGATGCTGTGTGTGCCTACAAGGTGTCAGCATGGTATCTGTATTTAAAATCACAGACCATTTGTGTCACAGGTGTCAGAATAGTATCTGTATTTAAAATCACAGTTCATTAAAATAACCCTATGGACTCTGTGCGTGCCAACATGTTTTACACATGGTTTCTTTATCAATAATTACCACCCATCAAAGTCCACTATGGTCGCTTTGTGTGCCTACAAGGTGGCAGCATGGTATCCATATATAAAATAACAGAACTTAAAAATAACCTTATGGGTACTGTGTTTGCCCACATGGAGTCTATATGGTTTCCATACAAATAAATACAACCCATAAAAATCCCCTATGGACGCTGTGAGTGCCTATATGGTAAGTACAAGGTGTCTATATGGTTTTCATAAAAATAATCATTATCCATCAAAATCACCCTATGGACGCTGTATGTGCCTTCAAGGTGTCAGCATGGTTTCTGTATTTCAAATCAGTCCATTAATATAACTCTATGGAAGCTGTGCGTGCTAAGATGGTTTCTATATGGTTTTCATTAAAATAATTTCCACCTGTCAAAATCCCCTATGGACGCTGTGTGTGCCTACAAGGTGTCAGCATGGTATCTGTTTTTAAAATCACAGTCCATCAAAATGACCCTATGGATGCTGTGCATGCCAATATGTTTTATATATGGTTTCCATACTAATAATTACAAACCATCAAAATCCCCTATGGACGATGTGTGTGCCTACAAGGTGTCTAAATGGTTTCCATTAAAATAAACATTATCCATCAAAATCACCCTATGGACGCTGTATATGCCTTCAAGGTGTCAGCATGGTATCTGTATTTAAAATCACAGACCATTTAAAAAACCCTATGGACACTGTGCGTGCCAACATGTTTTCTTTATGGTTTCCAAATAAATAATTACCACCCGTCAAAATACCCTTTGGACGCTGTGTGTGCCTACAAGGTATCTATATGGTTTCCATACAAATATTCATCGTCTATCACTATCACAATATGGACGCTGAGTGTGCCAACAAGGTGTCAGCATTGTATCTGTATTTATCATCTAAGTCCATTAAAATAACCCTCTGGACACTGTGCGTGCCAACATGTTTTCTATATGATTTCCATACAAATATTTAACACCCATCAAAATCCGATATGGACGATGTGTGTGACTACAAGGTGTCAGAATGGTATTTTATTTAAAATCACAGTCCATTAAAATAACACTATGGATGCTGTGCGTGCCAATATGTTTTATATATGATTTCCATACTAATAATTACAAATTATCAAATCCACTATGATCGCTGTGTGTGCCTACAAGGTGTCAGCATGGTTTCTGTGTTTTAAATCACAGTCCATTTAAATAACCCTATGGACGCTGTGCGTGCCAACATGTTTTCTTATGGTTTCCAAATAAATAATTACCCTCCATCAAAATCCCCTATGGACGCTGTGTGTGCCTACAAGGTATCTTTATGGTTTCCATACAAATAATCATTATCCATCAAAATCACCCTATTGACACTGTGTGTTCCTACAAGGTATCAGCATGGTATCTGTTTTTAAAAACACAGTCCATTTAAATAACCCTATGGACGCTGTGCGTGCCAACATGTTTTCCATATGGTTTCCATACAAATAATTACCACCCATCAAAATTCCCTATGGACGCTGTGTGTGCCTACAAGGTGTAAGCATGGTATCTGTATTTCAAATCAGTCCATTAATATAACCCTATAGAAGCTGTGCGTGCCAACATGTTTTCTATATGGTTTCCATTCAAATATTTACCATCCATCAAAATTCCCTATGGACGCTGTGTGTGCATACAAGGTGTCAGCATGGTATCTGTATTTAAAATCACAGTTCATTTAAATAACCCTATGGACGCTGTTAGTGCCAACATGTTTTATACATGGTTTCCATACCAATAATTACCACCCATCAAAATCCACTATGGTCGCTGTGTGTGCCTACAAGGTGGCAGCATGGTATCTATATATATAATAACAGGACATAAAAATAACCCTATGGACACTGTGTGTGCCCACTTGGTGTCTATATGGTTTCCATATAAAAAATAACAACCCATCAAAATCCCCTATGGAAGCTGTGTGTGCCTACAAGGTGTCAGCATGGTTTCTGTATTTAAAATCACAGTTCATTAAAATAACCCTTTGGACGCTGTGCGTGCCAACATCTTTTATATATGGTTTCCATACTAATAATTACAACCCATCAAAATCCACTATGGTCGCTGTGTGTGCCTACAAGGTGGCAGCATGGTATTCATATATAAAATAACAGAACATAAAAATAACCCTATGGGTACTGTGTGTGCCCACATGGTGTCTATATGGTTTCCATACAAATAATTATAACCCATTAAAATCATTAAAATCCCCTATGGACGATATGTGTTTGCCTACAAGGTGTCTATATGGTTTCCATAAAAATAATCATTTTCCATCAAAATCACCCTATGGATGCTGTATGTGCCTTCAAGGTGTCAGCATGGTATCTGTATTTCAAATCAGTCCAATAATATAACCCTATGGAAGCTGTGCGTGCTAAGATGTTTTCTATATGGTTTCCATTCAAATAATTTCCACCCTTCAAAATCCCCTATGGACGCTGTGTGTGCCTACAAGGTGTCAGCATTGTATTTCAAATAAGTCCATCAATATAACCCTATGGAAGCTGTGCGTGCCAACATGTTTTCTATATGGTTTCCATTCAAATTATTACCACCCATCGAAATCCCCTATGAACGCTTTGTGTGCATACAAGGTGGCAGCAAGGTATCTATATATAAAAAAACAGAACATAAAAATAACCCTATGGACACTGTGCGTGCCAACATGTTTTCTATATGGTTTCCATACAAATAATAACCACCCATCAAAATCCCCTATAAATGCTGTGTGTGCCTACAAGGTGTCTATATGGTTTCCATTCAAATAATCAACATCCGTCAAAATCACCCTATGGATGCTGTGTGTGCCTACAAGGTGTCAGCATGGTATCTGTATTTAAAATCACAGACCATTTGTGTCACAGGTGTCAGAATAGTATCTGTATTTAAAATCACAGTTCATTAAAATAACCCTATGGACTCTGTGCGTGCCAACATGTTTTACACATGGTTTCTTTATCAATAATTACCACCCATCAAAGTCCACTATGGTCGCTTTGTGTGCCTACAAGGTGGCAGCATGGTATCCATATATAAAATAACAGAACTTAAAAATAACCTTATGGGTACTGTGTTTGCCCACATGGAGTCTATATGGTTTCCATACAAATAAATACAACCCATAAAAATCCCCTATGGACGCTGTGAGTGCCTATATGGTAAGTACAAGGTGTCTATATGGTTTTCATAAAAATAATCATTATCCATCAAAATCACCCTATGGACGCTGTATGTGCCTTCAAGGTGTCAGCATGGTTTCTGTATTTCAAATCAGTCCATTAATATAACTCTATGGAAGCTGTGCGTGCTAAGATGGTTTCTATATGGTTTTCATTAAAATAATTTCCACCTGTCAAAATCCCCTATGGACGCTGTGTGTGCCTACAAGGTGTCAGCATGGTATCTGTTTTTAAAATCACAGTCCATCAAAATGACCCTATGGATGCTGTGCATGCCAATATGTTTTATATATGGTTTCCATACTAATAATTACAAACCATCAAAATCCCCTATGGACGATGTGTGTGCCTACAAGGTGTCTAAATGGTTTCCATTAAAATAAACATTATCCATCAAAATCACCCTATGGACGCTGTATATGCCTTCAAGGTGTCAGCATGGTATCTGTATTTAAAATCACAGACCATTTAAAAAACCCTATGGACACTGTGCGTGCCAACATGTTTTCTTTATGGTTTCCAAATAAATAATTACCACCCGTCAAAATACCCTTTGGACGCTGTGTGTGCCTACAAGGTATCTATATGGTTTCCATACAAATATTCATCGTCTATCACTATCACAATATGGACGCTGAGTGTGCCAACAAGGTGTCAGCATTGTATCTGTATTTATCATCTAAGTCCATTAAAATAACCCTCTGGACACTGTGCGTGCCAACATGTTTTCTATATGATTTCCATACAAATATTTAACACCCATCAAAATCCGATATGGACGATGTGTGTGACTACAAGGTGTCAGAATGGTATTTTATTTAAAATCACAGTCCATTAAAATAACACTATGGATGCTGTGCGTGCCAATATGTTTTATATATGATTTCCATACTAATAATTACAAATTATCAAATCCACTATGATCGCTGTGTGTGCCTACAAGGTGTCAGCATGGTTTCTGTGTTTTAAATCACAGTCCATTTAAATAACCCTATGGACGCTGTGCGTGCCAACATGTTTTCTTATGGTTTCCAAATAAATAATTACCCTCCATCAAAATCCCCTATGGACGCTGTGTGTGCCTACATGGTATCTTTATGGTTTCCATACAAATAATCATTATCCATCAAAATCACCCTATTGACACTGTGTGTTCCTACAAGGTATCAGCATGGTATCTGTTTTTAAAAACACAGTCCATTTAAATAACCCTATGGACGCTGTGCGTGCCAACATGTTTTCCATATGGTTTCCATACAAATAATTACCACCCATCAAAATTCCCTATGGACGCTGTGTGTGCCTACAAGGTGTAAGCATGGTATCTGTATTTCAAATCAGTCCATTAATATAACCCTATAGAAGCTGTGCGTGCCAACATGTTTTCTATATGGTTTCCATTCAAATATTTACCATCCATCAAAATTCCCTATGGACGCTGTGTGTGCATACAAGGTGTCAGCATGGTATCTGTATTTAAAATCACAGTTCATTTAAATAACCCTATGGACGCTGTTAGTGCCAACATGTTTTATACATGGTTTCCATACCAATAATTACCACCCATCAAAATCCACTATGGTCGCTGTGTGTGCCTACAAGGTGGCAGCATGGTATCTATATATATATAATAACAGGACATAAAAATAACCCTATGGACACTGTGTGTGCCCACTTGGTGTCTATATGGTTTCCATATAAAAAATAACAACCCATCAAAATCCCCTATGGAAGCTGTGTGTGCCTACAAGGTGTCAGCATGGTTTCTGTATTTAAAATCACAGTTCATTAAAATAACCCTTTGGACGCTGTGCGTGCCAACATCTTTTATATATGGTTTCCATACTAATAATTACAACCCATCAAAATCCACTATGGTCGCTGTGTGTGCCTACAAGGTGGCAGCATGGTATTCATATATAAAATAACAGAACATAAAAATAACCCTATGGGTACTGTGTGTGCCCACATGGTGTCTATATGGTTTCCATACAAATAATTATAACCCATTAAAATCATTAAAATCCCCTATGGACGATGTGTTTGCCTACAAGGTGTCTATATGGTTTCCATAAAAATAATCATTTTCCATCAAAATCACCCTATGGATGCTGTATGTGCCTTCAAGGTGTCAGCATGGTATCTGTATTTCAAATCAGTCCAATAATATAACCCTATGGAAGCTGTGCGTGCTAAGATGTTTTCTATATGGTTTCCATTCAAATAATTTCCACCCTTCAAAATCCCCTATGGACGCTGTGTGTGCCTACAAGGTGTCAGCATTGTATTTCAAATAAGTCCATCAATATAACCCTATGGAAGCTGTGCGTGCCAACATGTTTTCTATATGGTTTCCATTCAAATTATTACCACCCATCGAAATCCCCTATGAACGCTTTGTGTGCATACAAGGTGGCAGCAAGGTATCTATATATAAAAAAACAGAACATAAAAATAACCCTATGGACACTGTGCGTGCCAACATGTTTTCTATATGGTTTCCATACAAATAATAACCACCCATCAAAATCCCCTATAAATGCTGTGTGTGCCTACAAGGTGTCTATATGGTTTCCATTCAAATAATCAACATCCGTCAAAATCACCCTATGGATGCTGTGTGTGCCTACAAGGTGTCAGCATGGTATCTGTATTTAAAATCACAGACCATTTGTGTCACAGGTGTCAGAATAGTATCTGTATTTAAAATCACAGTTCATTAAAATAACCCTATGGACTCTGTGCGTGCCAACATGTTTTACACATGGTTTCTATATCAATAATTACCACCCATCAAAGTCCACTATGGTCGCTTTGTGTGCCTACAAGGTGGCAGCATGGTATCCATATATAAAATAACAGAACTTAAAAATAACCTTATGGGTACTGTGTTTGCCCACATGGAGTCTATATGGTTTCCATACAAATAAATACAACCCATAAAAATCCCCTATGGACGCTGTGAGTGCCTATATGGTAAGTACAAGGTGTCTATATGGTTTTCATAAAAATAATCATTATCCATCAAAATCACCCTATGGACGCTGTATGTGCCTTCAAGGTGTCAGCATGGTTTCTGTATTTCAAATCAGTCCATTAATATAACTCTATGGAAGCTGTGCGTGCTAAGATGGTTTCTATATGGTTTTCATTAAAATAATTTCCACCTGTCAAAATCCCCTATGGACGCTGTGTGTGCCTACAAGGTGTCAGCATGGTATCTGTTTTTAAAATCACAGTCCATCAAAATGACCCTATGGATGCTGTGCATGCCAATATGTTTTATATATGGTTTCCATACTAATAATTACAAACCATCAAAATCCCCTATGGACGATGTGTGTGCCTACAAGGTGTCTAAATGGTTTCCATTAAAATAAACATTATCCATCAAAATCACCCTATGGACGCTGTATATGCCTTCAAGGTGTCAGCATGGTATCTGTATTTAAAATCACAGACCATTTAAAAAACCCTATGGACACTGTGCGTGCCAACATGTTTTCTTTATGGTTTCCAAATAAATAATTACCACCCGTCAAAATACCCTTTGGACGCTGTGTGTGCCTACAAGGTATCTATATGGTTTCCATACAAATATTCATCGTCTATCACTATCACAATATGGACGCTGAGTGTGCCAACAAGGTGTCAGCATTGTATCTGTATTTATCATCTAAGTCCATTAAAATAACCCTCTGGACACTGTGCGTGCCAACATGTTTTCTATATGATTTCCATACAAATATTTAACACCCATCAAAATCCGATATGGACGATGTGTGTGACTACAAGGTGTCAGAATGGTATTTTATTTAAAATCACAGTCCATTAAAATAACACTATGGATGCTGTGCGTGCCAATATGTTTTATATATGATTTCCATACTAATAATTACAAATTATCAAATCCACTATGATCGCTGTGTGTGCCTACGAGGTGTCAGCATGGTTTCTGTGTTTTAAATCACAGTCCATTTAAATAACCCTATGGACGCTGTGCGTGCCAACATGTTTTCTTATGGTTTCCAAATAAATAATTACCCTCCATCAAAATCCCCTATGGACGCTGTGTGTGCCTACAAGGTATCTTTATGGTTTCCATACAAATAATCATTATCCATCAAAATCACCCTATTGACACTGTGTGTTCCTACAAGGTATCAGCATGGTATCTGTTTTTAAAAACACAGTCCATTTAAATAACCCTATGGACGCTGTGCGTGCCAACATGTTTTCCATATGGTTTCCATACAAATAATTACCACCCATCAAAATTCCCTATGGACGCTGTGTGTGCCTACAAGGTGTAAGCATGGTATCTGTATTTCAAATCAGTCCATTAATATAACCCTATAGAAGCTGTGCGTGCCAACATGTTTTCTATATGGTTTCCATTCAAATATTTACCATCCATCAAAATTCCCTATGGACGCTGTGTGTGCATACAAGGTGTCAGCATGGTATCTGTATTTAAAATCACAGTTCATTTAAATAACCCTATGGACGCTGTTAGTGCCAACATGTTTTATACATGGTTTCCATACCAATAATTACCACCCATCAAAATCCACTATGGTCGCTGTGTGTGCCTACAAGGTGGCAGCATGGTATCTATATATATATAATAACAGGACATAAAAATAACCCTATGGACACTGTGTGTGCCCACTTGGTGTCTATATGGTTTCCATATAAAAAATAACAACCCATCAAAATCCCCTATGGAAGCTGTGTGTGCCTACAAGGTGTCAGCATGGTTTCTGTATTTAAAATCACAGTTCATTAAAATAACCCTTTGGACGCTGTGCGTGCCAACATCTTTTATATATGGTTTCCATACTAATAATTACAACCCATCAAAATCCACTATG
Source organism: Brachycentrus maculatus (assembly GCF_059751285.1). NCBI lineage: Eukaryota > Metazoa > Arthropoda > Insecta > Trichoptera > Brachycentridae > Brachycentrus > Brachycentrus maculatus. The sequence goes on along the minus strand of NW_028281602.1, from coordinate 196,993 downwards.
GTCGCTGTGTGTGCCTACAAGGTGGCAGCATGGTATTCATATATAAAATAACAGAACATAAAAATAACCCTATGGGTACTGTGTGTGCCCACATGGTGTCTATATGGTTTCCATACAAATAATTATAACCCATTAAAATCATTAAAATCCCCTATGGACGATGTGTTTGCCTACAAGGTGTCTATATGGTTTCCATAAAAATAATCATTTTCCATCAAAATCACCCTATGGATGCTGTATGTGCCTTCAAGGTGTCAGCATGGTATCTGTATTTCAAATCAGTCCAATAATATAACCCTATGGAAGCTGTGCGTGCTAAGATGTTTTCTATATGGTTTCCATTCAAATAATTTCCACCCTTCAAAATCCCCTATGGACGCTGTGTGTGCCTACAAGGTGTCAGCATTGTATTTCAAATAAGTCCATCAATATAACCCTATGGAAGCTGTGCGTGCCAACATGTTTTCTATATGGTTTCCATTCAAATTATTACCACCCATCGAAATCCCCTATGAACGCTTTGTGTGCATACAGGGTGGCAGCAAGGTATCTATATATAAAAAAACAGAACATAAAAATAACCCTATGGACACTGTGCGTGCCAACATGTTTTCTATATGGTTTCCATACAAATAATAACCACCCATCAAAATCCCCTATAAATGCTGTGTGTGCCTACAAGGTGTCTATATGGTTTCCATTCAAATAATCAACATCCGTCAAAATCACCCTATGGATGCTGTGTGTGCCTACAAGGTGTCAGCATGGTATCTGTATTTAAAATCACAGACCATTTGTGTCACAGGTGTCAGAATAGTATCTGTATTTAAAATCACAGTTCATTAAAATAACCCTATGGACTCTGTGCGTGCCAACATGTTTTACACATGGTTTCTATATCAATAATTACCACCCATCAAAGTCCACTATGGTCGCTTTGTGTGCCTACAAGGTGGCAGCATGGTATCCAAATATAAAATAACAGAACTTAAAAATAACCTTATGGGTACTGTGTTTGCCCACATAAAGTCTAAATGGTTTCCATACAAATAAATACAACCCATAAAAATCCCCTATGGACGCTGTGAGTGCCTATATGGTAAGTACAAGGTGTCTATATGGTTTTCATAAAAATAATCATTATCCATCAAAATCACCCTATGGACGCTGTATGTGCCTTCAAGGTGTCAGCATGGTTTCTGTATTTCAAATCAGTCCATTAATATAACTCTATGGAAGCTGTGCGTGCTAAGATGGTTTCTATATGGTTTTCATTAAAATAATTTCCACCTGTCAAAATCCCCTATGGACGCTGTGTGTGCCTACAAGGTGTCAGCATGGTATCTGTTTTTAAAATCACAGTCCATCAAAATGACCCTATGGATGCTGTGCATGCCAATATGTTTTATATATGGTTTCCATACTAATAATTACAAACCATCAAAATCCCCTATGGACGATGTGTGTGCCTACAAGGTGTCTAAATGGTTTCCATTAAAATAAACATTATCCATCAAAATCACCCTATGGACGCTGTATATGCCTTCAAGGTGTCAGCATGGTATCTGTATTTAAAATCACAGACCATTTAAAAAACCCTATGGACACTGTGCGTGCCAACATGTTTTCTTTATGGTTTCCAAATAAATAATTACCACCCGTCAAAATACCCTTTGGACGCTGTGTGTGCCTACAAGGTATCTATATGGTTTCCATACAAATATTCATCGTCTATCACTATCACAATATGGACGCTGAGTGTGCCAACAAGGTGTCAGCATTGTATCTGTATTTATCATCTAAGTCCATTAAAATAACCCTCTGGACACTGTGCGTGCCAACATGTTTTCTATATGATTTCCATACAAATATTTAACACCCATCAAAATCCGATATGGACGATGTGTGTGACTACAAGGTGTCAGAATGGTATTTTATTTAAAATCACAGTCCATTAAAATAACACTATGGATGCTGTGCGTGCCAATATGTTTTATATATGATTTCCATACTAATAATTACAAATTATCAAATCCACTATGATCGCTGTGTGTGCCTACGAGGTGTCAGCATGGTTTCTGTGTTTTAAATCACAGTCCATTTAAATAACCCTATGGACGCTGTGCGTGCCAACATGTTTTCTTATGGTTTCCAAATAAATAATTACCCTCCATCAAAATCCCCTATGGACGCTGTGTGTGCCTACAAGGTATCTTTATGGTTTCCATACAAATAATCATTATCCATCAAAATCACCCTATTGACACTGTGTGTTCCTACAAGGTATCAGCATGGTATCTGTTTTTAAAAACACAGTCCATTTAAATAACCCTATGGACGCTGTGCGTGCCAACATGTTTTCCATATGGTTTCCATACAAATAATTACCACCCATCAAAATTCCCTATGGACGCTGTGTGTGCCTACAAGGTGTAAGCATGGTATCTGTATTTCAAATCAGTCCATTAATATAACCCTATAGAAGCTGTGCGTGCCAACATGTTTTCTATATGGTTTCCATTCAAATATTTACCATCCATCAAAATTCCCTATGGACGCTGTGTGTGCATACAAGGTGTCAGCATGGTATCTGTATTTAAAATCACAGTTCATTTAAATAACCCTATGGACGCTGTTAGTGCCAACATGTTTTATACATGGTTTCCATACCAATAATTACCACCCATCAAAATCCACTATGGTCGCTGTGTGTGCCTACAAGGTGGCAGCATGGTATCTATATATATATAATAACAGGACATAAAAATAACCCTATGGACACTGTGTGTGCCCACTTGGTGTCTATATGGTTTCCATATAAAAAATAACAACCCATCAAAATCCCCTATGGAAGCTGTGTGTGCCTACAAGGTGTCAGCATGGTTTCTGTATTTAAAATCACAGTTCATTAAAATAACCCTTTGGACGCTGTGCGTGCCAACATCTTTTATATATGGTTTCCATACTAATAATTACAACCCATCAAAATCCACTATGGTCGCTGTGTGTGCCTACAAGGTGGCAGCATGGTATTCATATATAAAATAACAGAACATAAAAATAACCCTATGGGTACTGTGTGTGCCCACATGGTGTCTATATGGTTTCCATACAAATAATTATAACCCATTAAAATCATTAAAATCCCCTATGGACGATATGTGTTTGCCTACAAGGTGTCTATATGGTTTCCATAAAAATAATCATTTTCCATCAAAATCACCCTATGGATGCTGTATGTGCCTTCAAGGTGTCAGCATGGTATCTGTATTTCAAATCAGTCCAATAATATAACCCTATGGAAGCTGTGCGTGCTAAGATGTTTTCTATATGGTTTCCATTCAAATAATTTCCACCCTTCAAAATCCCCTATGGACGCTGTGTGTGCCTACAAGGTGTCAGCATTGTATTTCAAATAAGTCCATCAATATAACCCTATGGAAGCTGTGCGTGCCAACATGTTTTCTATATGGTTTCCATTCAAATTATTACCACCCATCGAAATCCCCTATGAACGCTTTGTGTGCATACAGGGTGGCAGCAAGGTATCTATATATAAAAAAACAGAACATAAAAATAACCCTATGGACACTGTGCGTGCCAACATGTTTTCTATGTGGTTTCCATACAAATAATAACCACCCATCAAAATCCCCTATAAATGCTGTGTGTGCCTACAAGGTGTCTATATGGTTTCCATTCAAATAATCAACATCCGTCAAAATCACCCTATGGATGCTGTGTGTGCCTACAAGGTGTCAGCATGGTATCTGTATTTAAAATCACAGACCATTTGTGTCACAGGTGTCAGAATAGTATCTGTATTTAAAATCACAGTTCATTAAAATAACCCTATGGACTCTGTGCGTGCCAACATGTTTTACACATGGTTTCTATATCAATAATTACCACCCATCAAAGTCCACTATGGTCGCTTTGTGTGCCTACAAGGTGGCAGCATGGTATCCATATATAAAATAACAGAACTTAAAAATAACCTTATGGGTACTGTGTTTGCCCACATGGAGTCTATATGGTTTCCATACAAATAAATACAACCCATAAAAATCCCCTATGGACGCTGTGAGTGCCTATATGGTAAGTACAAGGTGTCTATATGGTTTTCATAAAAATAATCATTATCCATCAAAATCACCCTATGGACGCTGTATGTGCCTTCAAGGTGTCAGCATGGTTTCTGTATTTCAAATCAGTCCATTAATATAACTCTATGGAAGCTGTGCGTGCTAAGATGGTTTCTATATGGTTTTCATTAAAATAATTTCCACCTGTCAAAATCCCCTATGGACGCTGTGTGTGCCTACAAGGTGTCAGCATGGTATCTGTTTTTAAAATCACAGTCCATCAAAATGACCCTATGGATGCTGTGCATGCCAATATGTTTTATATATGGTTTCCATACTAATAATTACAAACCATCAAAATCCCCTATGGACGATGTGTGTGCCTACAAGGTGTCTAAATGGTTTCCATTAAAATAAACATTATCCATCAAAATCACCCTATGGACGCTGTATATGCCTTCAAGGTGTCAGCATGGTATCTGTATTTAAAATCACAGACCATTTAAAAAACCCTATGGACACTGTGCGTACCAACATGTTTTCTTTATGGTTTCCAAATAAATAATTACCACCCGTCAAAATACCCTTTGGACGCTGTGTGTGCCTACAAGGTATCTATATGGTTTCCATACAAATATTCATCGTCTATCACTATCACAATATGGACGCTGAGTGTGCCAACAAGGTGTCAGCATTGTATCTGTATTTATCATCTAAGTCCATTAAAATAACCCTCTGGACACTGTGCGTGCCAACATGTTTTCTATATGATTTCCATACAAATATTTAACACCCATCAAAATCCGATATGGACGATGTGTGTGACTACAAGGTGTCAGAATGGTATTTTATTTAAAATCACAGTCCATTAAAATAACACTATGGATGCTGTGCGTGCCAATATGTTTTATATATGATTTCCATACTAATAATTACAAATTATCAAATCCACTATGATCGCTGTGTGTGCCTACAAGGTGTCAGCATGGTTTCTGTGTTTTAAATCACAGTCCATTTAAATAACCCTATGGACGCTGTGCGTGCCAACATGTTTTCTTATGGTTTCCAAATAAATAATTACCCTCCATCAAAATCCCCTATGGACGCTGTGTGTGCCTACAAGGTATCTTTATGGTTTCCATACAAATAATCATTATCCATCAAAATCACCCTATTGACACTGTGTGTTCCTACAAGGTATCAGCATGGTATCTGTTTTTAAAAACACAGTCCATTTAAATAACCCTATGGACGCTGTGCGTGCCAACATGTTTTCCATATGGTTTCCATACAAATAATTACCACCCATCAAAATTCCCTATGGACGCTGTGTGTGCCTACAAGGTGTAAGCATGGTATCTGTATTTCAAATCAGTCCATTAATATAACCCTATAGAAGCTGTGCGTGCCAACATGTTTTCTATATGGTTTCCATTCAAATATTTACCATCCATCAAAATTCCCTATGGACGCTGTGTGTGCATACAAGGTGTCAGCATGGTATCTGTATTTAAAATCACAGTTCATTAAAATAACCCTATGGACGCTGGTAGTGCCAACATGTTTTATACATGGTTTCCATACCAATAATTACCACCCATCAAAATCCACTATGGTCGCTGTGTGTGCCTACAAGGTGGCAGCATGGTATCTATATATATAATAACAGGACATAAAAATAACCCTATGGACACTGTGTGTGCCCACTTGGTGTCTATATGGTTTCCATATAAAAAATAACAACCCATCAAAATCCCCTATGGAAGCTGTGTGTGCCTACAAGGTGTCAGCATGGTTTCTGTATTTAAAATCACAGTTCATTAAAATAACCCTTTGGACGCTGTGCGTGCCAACATCTTTTATATATGGTTTCCATACTAATAATTACAACCCATCAAAATCCACTATGGTCGCTGTGTGTGCCTACAAGGTGGCAGCATGGTATTCATATATAAAATAACAGAACATAAAAATAACCCTATGGGTACTGTGTGTGCCCACATGGTGTCTATATGGTTTCCATACAAATAATTATAACCCATTAAAATCATTAAAATCCCCTATGGACGATGTGTTTGCCTACAAGGTGTCTATATGGTTTCCATAAAAATAATCATTTTCCATCAAAATCACCCTATGGATGCTGTATGTGCCTTCAAGGTGTCAGCATGGTATCTGTATTTCAAATCAGTCCAATAATATAACCCTATGGAAGCTGTGCGTGCTAAGATGTTTTCTATATGGTTTCCATTCAAATAATTTCCACCCTTCAAAATCCCCTATGGACGCTGTGTGTGCCTACAAGGTGTCAGCATTGTATTTCAAATAAGTCCATCAATATAACCCTATGGAAGCTGTGCGTGCCAACATGTTTTCTATATGGTTTCCATTCAAATTATTACCACCCATCGAAATCCCCTATGAACGCTTTGTGTGCATACAAGGTGGCAGCAAGGTATCTATATATAAAAAAACAGAACAAAAAAATAACCCTATGGACACTGTGCGTGCCAACATGTTTTCTATATGGTTTCCATACAAATAATAACCACCCATCAAAATCCCCTATAAATGCTGTGTGTGCCTACAAGGTGTCTATATGGTTTCCATTCAAATAATCAACATCCGTCAAAATCACCCTATGGATGCTGTGTGTGCCTACAAGGTGTCAGCATGGTATCTGTATTTAAAATCACAGACCATTTGTGTCACAGGTGTCAGAATAGTATCTGTATTTAAAATCACAGTTCATTAAAATAACCCTATGGACTCTGTGCGTGCCAACATGTTTTACACATGGTTTCTTTATCAATAATTACCACCCATCAAAGTCCACTATGGTCGCTTTGTGTGCCTACAAGGTGGCAGCATGGTATCCATATATAAAATAACAGAACTTAAAAATAACCTTATGGGTACTGTGTTTGCCCACATGGAGTCTATATGGTTTCCATACAAATAAATACAACCCATAAAAATCCCCTATGGACGCTGTGAGTGCCTATATGGTAAGTACAAGGTGTCTATATGGTTTTCATAAAAATAATCATTATCCATCAAAATCACCCTATGGACGCTGTATGTGCCTTCAAGGTGTCAGCATGGTTTCTGTATTTCAAATCAGTCCATTAATATAACTCTATGGAAGCTGTGCGTGCTAAGATGGTTTCTATATGGTTTTCATTAAAATAATTTCCACCTGTCAAAATCCCCTATGGACGCTGTGTGTGCCTACAAGGTGTCAGCATGGTATCTGTTTTTAAAATCACAGTTCATTTAAATAACCCTATGGACGCTGTTAGTGCCAACATGTTTTATACATGGTTTCCATACCAATAATTACCACCCATCAAAATCCACTATGGTCGCTGTGTGTGCCTACAAGGTGGCAGCATGGTATCTATATATATATAATAACAGGACATAAAAATAACCCTATGGACACTGTGTGTGCCCACTTGGTGTCTATATGGTTTCCATATAAAAAATAATAACCCATCAAAATCCCCTATGGAAGCTGTGTGTGCCTACAAGGTGTCAGCATGGTTTCTGTATTTAAAATCACAGTTCATTAAAATAACCCTTTGGACGCTGTGCGTGCCAACATCTTTTATATATGGTTTCCATACTAATAATTACAACCCATCAAAATCCACTATGGTCGCTGTGTGTGCCTACAAGGTGGCAGCATGGTATTCATATATAAAATAACAGAACATAAAAATAACCCTATGGGTACTGTGTGTGCCCACATGGTGTCTATATGGTTTCCATACAAATAATTATAACCCATTAAAATCATTAAAATCCCCTATGGACGATATGTGTTTGCCTACAAGGTGTCTATATGGTTTCCATAAAAATAATCATTTTCCATCAAAATCACCCTATGGATGCTGTATGTGCCTTCAAGGTGTCAGCATGGTATCTGTATTTCAAATCAGTCCAATAATATAACCCTATGGAAGCTGTGCGTGCTAAGATGTTTTCTATATGGTTTCCATTCAAATAATTTCCACCCTTCAAAATCCCCTATGGACGCTGTGTGTGCCTACAAGGTGTCAGCATTGTATTTCAAATAAGTCCATCAATATAACCCTATGGAAGCTGTGCGTGCCAACATGTTTTCTATATGGTTTCCATTCAAATTATTACCACCCATCGAAATCCCCTATGAACGCTTTGTGTGCATACAAGGTGGCAGCAAGGTATCTATATATAAAAAAACAGAACATAAAAATAACCCTATGGACACTGTGCGTGCCAACATGTTTTCTATATGGTTTCCATACAAATAATAACCACCCATCAAAATCCCCTATAAATGCTGTGTGTGCCTACAAGGTGTCTATATGGTTTCCATTCAAATAATCAACATCCGTCAAAATCACCCTATGGATGCTGTGTGTGCCTACAAGGTGTCAGCATGGTATCTGTATTTAAAATCACAGACCATTTGTGTCACAGGTGTCAGAATAGTATCTGTATTTAAAATCACAGTTCATTAAAATAACCCTATGGACTCTGTGCGTGCCAACATGTTTTACACATGGTTTCTATATCAATAATTACCACCCATCAAAGTCCACTATGGTCGCTTTGTGTGCCTACAAGGTGGCAGCATGGTATCCATATATAAAATAACAGAACTTAAAAATAACCTTATGGGTACTGTGTTTGCCCACATGGAGTCTATATGGTTTCCATACAAATAAATACAACCCATAAAAATCCCCTATGGACGCTGTGAGTGCCTATATGGTAAGTACAAGGTGTCTATATGGTTTTCATAAAAATAATCATTATCCATCAAAATCACCCTATGGACGCTGTATGTGCCTTCAAGGTGTCAGCATGGTTTCTGTATTTCAAATCAGTCCATTAATATAACTCTATGGAAGCTGTGCGTGCTAAGATGGTTTCTATATGGTTTTCATTAAAATAATTTCCACCTGTCAAAATCCCCTATGGACGCTGTGTGTGCCTACAAGGTGTCAGCATGGTATCTGTTTTTAAAATCACAGTCCATCAAAATGACCCTATGGATGCTGTGCATGCCAATATGTTTTATATATGGTTTCCATACTAATAATTACAAACCATCAAAATCCCCTATGGACGATGTGTGTGCCTACAAGGTGTCTAAATGGTTTCCATTAAAATAAACATTATCCATCAAAATCACCCTATGGACGCTGTATATGCCTTCAAGGTGTCAGCATGGTATCTGTATTTAAAATCACAGACCATTTAAAAAACCCTATGGACACTGTGCGTGCCAACATGTTTTCTTTATGGTTTCCAAATAAATAATTACCACCCGTCAAAATACCCTTTGGACGCTGTGTGTGCCTACAAGGTATCTACATGGTTTCCATACAAATATTCATCGTCTATCACTATCACAATATGGACGCTGAGTGTGCCAACAAGGTGTCAGCATTGTATCTGTATTTATCATCTAAGTCCATTAAAATAACCCTCTGGACACTGTGCGTGCCAACATGTTTTCTATATGATTTCCATACAAATATTTAACACCCATCAAAATCCGATATGGACGATGTGTGTGACTACAAGGTGTCAGAATGGTATTTTATTTAAAATCACAGTCCATTAAAATAACACTATGGATGCTGTGCGTGCCAATATGTTTTATATATGATTTCCATACTAATAATTACAAATTATCAAATCCACTATGATCGCTGTGTGTGCCTACAAGGTGTCAGCATGGTTTCTGTGTTTTAAATCACAGTCCATTTAAATAACCCTATGGACGCTGTGCGTGCCAACATGTTTTCTTATGGTTTCCAAATAAATAATTACCCTCCATCAAAATCCCCTATGGACGCTGTGTGTGCCTACAAGGTATCTTTATGGTTTCCATACAAATAATCATTATCCATCAAAATCACCCTATTGACACTGTGTGTTCCTACAAGGTATCAGCATGGTATCTGTTTTTAAAAACACAGTCCATTTAAATAACCCTATGGACGCTGTGCGTGCCAACATGTTTTCCATATGGTTTCCATACAAATAATTACCACCCATCAAAATTCCCTATGGACGCTGTGTGTGCCTACAAGGTGTAAGCATGGTATCTGTATTTCAAATCAGTCCATTAATATAACCCTATAGAAGCTGTGCGTGCCAACATGTTTTCTATATGGTTTCCATTCAAATATTTACCATCCATCAAAATTCCCTATGGACGCTGTGTGTGCATACAAGGTGTCAGCATGGTATCTGTATTTAAAATCACAGTTCATTTAAATAACCCTATGGACGCTGTTAGTGCCAACATGTTTTATACATGGTTTCCATACCAATAATTACCACCCATCAAAATCCACTATGGTCGCTGTGTGTGCCTACAAGGTGGCAGCATGGTATCTATATATATATAATAACAGGACATAAAAATAACCCTATGGACACTGTGTGTGCCCACTTGGTGTCTATATGGTTTCCATATAAAAAATAACAACCCATCAAAATCCCCTATGGAAGCTGTGTGTGCCTACAAGGTGTCAGCATGGTTTCTGTATTTAAAATCACAGTTCATTAAAATAACCCTTTGGACGCTGTGCGTGCCAACATCTTTTATATATGGTTTCCATACTAATAATTACAACCCATCAAAATCCACTATGGTCGCTGTGTGTGCCTACAAGGTGGCAGCATGGTATTCATATATAAAATAACAGAACATAAAAATAACCCTATGGGTACTGTGTGTGCCCACATGGTGTCTATATGGTTTCCATACAAATAATTATAACCCATTAAAATCATTAAAATCCCCTATGGACGATATGTGTTTGCCTACAAGGTGTCTATATGGTTTCCATAAAAATAATCATTTTCCATCAAAATCACCCTATGGATGCTGTATGTGCCTTCAAGGTGTCAGCATGGTATCTGTATTTCAAATCAGTCCAATAATATAACCCTATGGAAGCTGTGCGTGCTAAGATGTTTTCTATATGGTTTCCATTCAAATAATTTCCACCCTTCAAAATCCCCTATGGACGCTGTGTGTGCCTACAAGGTGTCAGCATTGTATTTCAAATAAGTCCATCAATATAACCCTATGGAAGCTGTGCGTGCCAACATGTTTTCTATATGGTTTCCATTCAAATTATTACCACCCATCGAAATCCCCTATGAACGCTTTGTGTGCATACAAGGTGGCAGCAAGGTATCTATATATAAAAAAACAGAACATAAAAATAACCCTATGGACACTGTGCGTGCCAACATGTTTTCTATATGGTTTCCATACAAATAATAACCACCCATCAAAATCCCCTATAAATGCTGTGTGTGCCTACAAGGTGTCTATATGGTTTCCATTCAAATAATCAACATCCGTCAAAATCACCCTATGGATGCTGTGTGTGCCTACAAGGTGTCAGCATGGTATCTGTATTTAAAATCACAGACCATTTGTGTCACAGGTGTCAGAATAGTATCTGTATTTAAAATCACAGTTCATTAAAATAACCCTATGGACTCTGTGCGTGCCAACATGTTTTACACATGGTTTCTTTATCAATAATTACCACCCATCAAAGTCCACTATGGTCGCTTTGTGTGCCTACAAGGTGGCAGCATGGTATCCATATATAAAATAACAGAACTTAAAAATAACCTTATGGGTACTGTGTTTGCCCACATGGAGTCTATATGGTTTCCATACAAATAAATACAACCCATAAAAATCCCCTATGGACGCTGTGAGTGCCTATATGGTAAGTACAAGGTGTCTATATGGTTTTCATAAAAATAATCATTATCCATCAAAATCACCCTATGGACGCTGTATGTGCCTTCAAGGTGTCAGCATGGTTTCTGTATTTCAAATCAGTCCATTAATATAACTCTATGGAAGCTGTGCGTGCTAAGATGGTTTCTATATGGTTTTCATTAAAATAATTTCCACCTGTCAAAATCCCCTATGGACGCTGTGTGTGCCTACAAGGTGTCAGCATGGTATCTGTTTTTAAAATCACAGTCCATCAAAATGACCCTATGGATGCTGTGCATGCCAATATGTTTTATATATGGTTTCCATACTAATAATTACAAACCATCAAAATCCCCTATGGACGATGTGTGTGCCTACAAGGTGTCTAAATGGTTTCCATTAAAATAAACATTATCCATCAAAATCACCCTATGGACGCTGTATATGCCTTCAAGGTGTCAGCATGGTATCTGTATTTAAAATCACAGACCATTTAAAAAACCCTATGGACACTGTGCGTGCCAACATGTTTTCTTTATGGTTTCCAAATAAATAATTACCACCCGTCAAAATACCCTTTGGACGCTGTGTGTGCCTACAAGGTATCTATATGGTTTCCATACAAATATTCATCGTCTATCACTATCACAATATGGACGCTGAGTGTGCCAACAAGGTGTCAGCATTGTATCTGTATTTATCATCTAAGTCCATTAAAATAACCCTCTGGACACTGTGCGTGCCAACATGTTTTCTATATGATTTCCATACAAATATTTAACACCCATCAAAATCCGATATGGACGATGTGTGTGACTACAAGGTGTCAGAATGGTATTTTATTTAAAATCACAGTCCATTAAAATAACACTATGGATGCTGTGCGTGCCAATATGTTTTATATATGATTTCCATACTAATAATTACAAATTATCAAATCCACTATGATCGCTGTGTGTGCCTACGAGGTGTCAGCATGGTTTCTGTGTTTTAAATCACAGTCCATTTAAATAACCCTATGGACGCTGTGCGTGCCAACATGTTTTCTTATGGTTTCCAAATAAATAATTACCCTCCATCAAAATCCCCTATGGACGCTGTGTGTGCCTACAAGGTATCTTTATGGTTTCCATACAAATAATCATTATCCATCAAAATCACCCTATTGACACTGTGTGTTCCTACAAGGTATCAGCATGGTATCTGTTTTTAAAAACACAGTCCATTTAAATAACCCTATGGACGCTGTGCGTGCCAACATGTTTTCCATATGGTTTCCATACAAATAATTACCACCCATCAAAATTCCCTATGGACGCTGTGTGTGCCTACAAGGTGTAAGCATGGTATCTGTATTTCAAATCAGTCCATTAATATAACCCTATAGAAGCTGTGCGTGCCAACATGTTTTCTATATGGTTTCCATTCAAATATTTACCATCCATCAAAATTCCCTATGGACGCTGTGTGTGCATACAAGGTGTCAGCATGGTATCTGTATTTAAAATCACAGTTCATTTAAATAACCCTATGGACGCTGTTAGTGCCAACATGTTTTATACATGGTTTCCATACCAATAATTACCACCCATCAAAATCCACTATGGTCGCTGTGTGTGCCTACAAGGTGGCAGCATGGTATCTATATATATATAATAACAGGACATAAAAATAACCCTATGGACACTGTGTGTGCCCACTTGGTGTCTATATGGTTTCCATATAAAAAATAACAACCCATCAAAATCCCCTATGGAAGCTGTGTGTGCCTACAAGGTGTCAGCATGGTTTCTGTATTTAAAATCACAGTTCATTAAAATAACCCTTTGGACGCTGTGCGTGCCAACATCTTTTATATATGGTTTCCATACTAATAATTACAACCCATCAAAATCCACTATGGTCGCTGTGTGTGCCTACAAGGTGGCAGCATGGTATTCATATATAAAATAACAGAACATAAAAATAACCCTATGGGTACTGTGTGTGCCCACATGGTGTCTATATGGTTTCCATACAAATAATTATAACCCATTAAAATCATTAAAATCCCCTATGGACGATATGTGTTTGCCTACAAGGTGTCTATATGGTTTCCATAAAAATAATCATTTTCCATCAAAATCACCCTATGGATGCTGTATGTGCCTTCAAGGTGTCAGCATGGTATCTGTATTTCAAATCAGTCCAATAATATAACCCTATGGAAGCTGTGCGTGCTAAGATGTTTTCTATATGGTTTCCATTCAAATAATTTCCACCCTTCAAAATCCCCTATGGACGCTGTGTGTGCCTACAAGGTGTCAGCATTGTATTTCAAATAAGTCCATCAATATAACCCTATGGAAGCTGTGCGTGCCAACATGTTTTCTATATGGTTTCCATTCAAATTATTACCACCCATCGAAATCCCCTATGAACGCTTTGTGTGCATACAAGGTGGCAGCAAGGTATCTATATATAAAAAAACAGAACATAAAAATAACCCTATGGACACTGTGCGTGCCAACATGTTTTCTATATGGTTTCCATACAAATAATAACCACCCATCAAAATCCCCTATAAATGCTGTGTGTGCCTACAAGGTGTCTATATGGTTTCCATTCAAATAATCAACATCCGTCAAAATCACCCTATGGATGCTGTGTGTGCCTACAAGGTGTCAGCATGGTATCTGTATTTAAAATCACAGACCATTTGTGTCACAGGTGTCAGAATAGTATCTGTATTTAAAATCACAGTTCATTAAAATAACCCTATGGACTCTGTGCGTGCCAACATGTTTTACACATGGTTTCTTTATCAATAATTACCACCCATCAAAGTCCACTATGGTCGCTTTGTGTGCCTACAAGGTGGCAGCATGGTATCCATATATAAAATAACAGAACTTAAAAATAACCTTATGGGTACTGTGTTTGCCCACATGGAGTCTATATGGTTTCCATACAAATAAATACAACCCATAAAAATCCCCTATGGACGCTGTGAGTGCCTATATGGTAAGTACAAGGTGTCTATATGGTTTTCATAAAAATAATCATTATCCATCAAAATCACCCTATGGACGCTGTATGTGCCTTCAAGGTGTCAGCATGGTTTCTGTATTTCAAATCAGTCCATTAATATAACTCTATGGAAGCTGTGCGTGCTAAGATGGTTTCTATATGGTTTTCATTAAAATAATTTCCACCTGTCAAAATCCCCTATGGACGCTGTGTGTGCCTACAAGGTGTCAGCATGGTATCTGTTTTTAAAATCACAGTCCATCAAAATGACCCTATGGATGCTGTGCATGCCAATATGTTTTATATATGGTTTCCATACTAATAATTACAAACCATCAAAATCCCCTATGGACGATGTGTGTGCCTACAAGGTGTCTAAATGGTTTCCATTAAAATAAACATTATCCATCAAAATCACCCTATGGACGCTGTATATGCCTTCAAGGTGTCAGCATGGTATCTGTATTTAAAATCACAGACCATTTAAAAAACCCTATGGACACTGTGCGTGCCAACATGTTTTCTTTATGGTTTCCAAATAAATAATTACCACCCGTCAAAATACCCTTTGGACGCTGTGTGTGCCTACAAGGTATCTACATGGTTTCCATACAAATATTCATCGTCTATCACTATCACAATATGGACGCTGAGTGTGCCAACAAGGTGTCAGCATTGTATCTGTATTTATCATCTAAGTCCATTAAAATAACCCTCTGGACACTGTGCGTGCCAACATGTTTTCTATATGATTTCCATACAAATATTTAACACCCATCAAAATCCGATATGGACGATGTGTGTGACTACAAGGTGTCAGAATGGTATTTTATTTAAAATCACAGTCCATTAAAATAACACTATGGATGCTGTGCGTGCCAATATGTTTTATATATGATTTCCATACTAATAATTACAAATTATCAAATCCACTATGATCGCTGTGTGTGCCTACAAGGTGTCAGCATGGTTTCTGTGTTTTAAATCACAGTCCATTTAAATAACCCTATGGACGCTGTGCGTGCCAACATGTTTTCTTATGGTTTCCAAATAAATAATTACCCTCCATCAAAATCCCCTATGGACGCTGTGTGTGCCTACAAGGTATCTTTATGGTTTCCATACAAATAATCATTATCCATCAAAATCACCCTATTGACACTGTGTGTTCCTACAAGGTATCAGCATGGTATCTGTTTTTAAAAACACAGTCCATTTAAATAACCCTATGGACGCTGTGCGTGCCAACATGTTTTCCATATGGTTTCCATACAAATAATTACCACCCATCAAAATTCCCTATGGACGCTGTGTGTGCCTACAAGGTGTAAGCATGGTATCTGTATTTCAAATCAGTCCATTAATATAACCCTATAGAAGCTGTGCGTGCCAACATGTTTTCTATATGGTTTCCATTCAAATATTTACCATCCATCAAAATTCCCTATGGACGCTGTGTGTGCATACAAGGTGTCAGCATGGTATCTGTATTTAAAATCACAGTTCATTTAAATAACCCTATGGACGCTGTTAGTGCCAACATGTTTTATACATGGTTTCCATACCAATAATTACCACCCATCAAAATCCACTATGGTCGCTGTGTGTGCCTACAAGGTGGCAGCATGGTATCTATATATATATAATAACAGGACATAAAAATAACCCTATGGACACTGTGTGTGCCCACTTGGTGTCTATATGGTTTCCATATAAAAAATAACAACCCATCAAAATCCCCTATGGAAGCTGTGTGTGCCTACAAGGTGTCAGCATGGTTTCTGTATTTAAAATCACAGTTCATTAAAATAACCCTTTGGACGCTGTGCGTGCCAACATCTTTTATATATGGTTTCCATACTAATAATTACAACCCATCAAAATCCACTATGGTCGCTGTGTGTGCCTACAAGGTGGCAGCATGGTATTCATATATAAAATAACAGAACATAAAAATAACCCTATGGGTACTGTGTGTGCCCACATGGTGTCTATATGGTTTCCATACAAATAATTATAACCCATTAAAATCATTAAAATCCCCTATGGACGATGTGTTTGCCTACAAGGTGTCTATATGGTTTCCATAAAAATAATCATTTTCCATCAAAATCACCCTATGGATGCTGTATGTGCCTTCAAGGTGTCAGCATGGTATCTGTATTTCAAATCAGTCCAATAATATAACCCTATGGAAGCTGTGCGTGCTAAGATGTTTTCTATATGGTTTCCATTCAAATAATTTCCACCCTTCAAAATCCCCTATGGACGCTGTGTGTGCCTACAAGGTGTCAGCATTGTATTTCAAATAAGTCCATCAATATAACCCTATGGAAGCTGTGCGTGCCAACATGTTTTCTATATGGTTTCCATTCAAATTATTACCACCCATCGAAATCCCCTATGAACGCTTTGTGTGCATACAGGGTGGCAGCAAGGTATCTATATATAAAAAAACAGAACATAAAAATAACCCTATGGACACTGTGCGTGCCAACATGTTTTCTATATGGTTTCCATACAAATAATAACCACCCATCAAAATCCCCTATAAATGCTGTGTGTGCCTACAAGGTGTCTATATGGTTTCCATTCCAATAATCAACATCCGTCAAAATCACCCTATGGATGCTGTGTGTGCCTACAAGGTGTCAGCATGGTATCTGTATTTAAAATCACAGACCATTTGTGTCACAGGTGTCAGAATAGTATCTGTATTTAAAATCACAGTTCATTAAAATAACCCTATGGACTCTGTGCGTGCCAACATGTTTTACACATGGTTTCTTTATCAATAATTACCACCCATCAAAGTCCACTATGGTCGCTTTGTGTGCCTACAAGGTGGCAGCATGGTATCCATATATAAAATAACAGAACTTAAAAATAACCTTATGGGTACTGTGTTTGCCCACATGGAGTCTATATGGTTTCCATACAAATAAATACAACCCATAAAAATCCCCTATGGACGCTGTGAGTGCCTATATGGTAAGTACAAGGTGTCTATATGGTTTTCATAAAAATAATCATTATCCATCAAAATCACCCTATGGACGCTGTATGTGCCTTCAAGGTGTCAGCATGGTTTCTGTATTTCAAATCAGTCCATTAATATAACTCTATGGAAGCTGTGCGTGCTAAGATGGTTTCTATATGGTTTTCATTAAAATAATTTCCACCTGTCAAAATCCCCTATGGACGCTGTGTGTGCCTACAAGGTGTCAGCATGGTATCTGTTTTTAAAATCACAGTCCATCAAAATGACCCTATGGATGCTGTGCATGCCAATATGTTTTATATATGGTTTCCATACTAATAATTACAAACCATCAAAATCCCCTATGGACGATGTGTGTGCCTACAAGGTGTCTAAATGGTTTCCATTAAAATAAACATTATCCATCAAAATCACCCTATGGACGCTGTATATGCCTTCAAGGTGTCAGCATGGTATCTGTATTTAAAATCACAGACCATTTAAAAAACCCTATGGACACTGTGCGTGCCAACATGTTTTCTTTATGGTTTCCAAATAAATAATTACCACCCGTCAAAATACCCTTTGGACGCTGTGTGTGCCTACAAGGTATCTATATGGTTTCCATACAAATATTCATCGTCTATCACTATCACAATATGGACGCTGAGTGTGCCAACAAGGTGTCAGCATTGTATCTGTATTTATCATCTAAGTCCATTAAAATAACCCTCTGGACACTGTGCGTGCCAACATGTTTTCTATATGATTTCCATACAAATATTTAACACCCATCAAAATCCGATATGGACGATGTGTGTGACTACAAGGTGTCAGAATGGTATTTTATTTAAAATCACAGTCCATTAAAATAACACTATGGATGCTGTGCGTGCCAATATGTTTTATATATGATTTCCATACTAATAATTACAAATTATCAAATCCACTATGATCGCTGTGTGTGCCTACAAGGTGTCAGCATGGTTTCTGTGTTTTAAATCACAGTCCATTTAAATAACCCTATGGACGCTGTGCGTGCCAACATGTTTTCTTATGGTTTCCAAATAAATAATTACCCTCCATCAAAATCCCCTATGGACGCTGTGTGTGCCTACAAGGTATCTTTATGGTTTCCATACAAATAATCATTATCCATCAAAATCACCCTATTGACACTGTGTGTTCCTACAAGGTATCAGCATGGTATCTGTTTTTAAAAACACAGTCCATTTAAATAACCCTATGGACGCTGTGCGTGCCAACATGTTTTCCATATGGTTTCCATACAAATAATTACCACCCATCAAAATTCCCTATGGACGCTGTATGTGCCTACAAGGTGTAAGCATGGTATCTGTATTTCAAATCAGTCCATTAATATAACCCTATAGAAGCTGTGCGTGCCAACATGTTTTCTATATGGTTTCCATTCAAATATTTACCATCCATCAAAATTCCCTATGGACGCTGTGTGTGCATACAAGGTGTCAGCATGGTATCTGTATTTAAAATCACAGTTCATTTAAATAACCCTATGGACGCTGTTAGTGCCAACATGTTTTATACATGGTTTCCATACCAATAATTACCACCCATCAAAATCCACTATGGTCGCTGTGTGTGCCTACAAGGTGGCAGTATGGTATCTATATATATAATAACAGGACATAAAAATAACCCTATGGACACTGTGTGTGCCCACTTGGTGTCTATATGGTTTCCATATAAAAAATAACAACCCATCAAAATCCCCTATGGAAGCTGTGTGTGCCTACAAGGTGGCAGCATGGTATTCATATATAAAATAACAGAACATAAAAATAACCCTATGGGTACTGTGTGTGCCCACATGGTGTCTATATGGTTTCCATACAAATAATTATAACCCATTAAAATCATTAAAATCCCCTATGGACGATGTGTTTGCCTACAAGGTGTCTATATGGTTTCCATAAAAATAATCATTTTCCATCAAAATCACCCTATGGATGCTGTATGTGCCTTCGAGGTGTCAGCATGGTATCTGTATTTCAAATCAGTCCAATAATATAACCCTATGGAAGCTGTGCGTGCTAAGATGTTTTCTATATGGTTTCCATTCAAATAATTTCCACCCTTCAAAATCCCCTATGGACGCTGTGTGTGCCTACAAGGTGTCAGCATTGTATTTCAAATAAGTCCATCAATATAACCCTATGGAAGCTGTGCGTGCCAACATGTTTTCTATATGGTTTCCATTCAAATTATTACCACCCATCGAAATCCCCTATGAACGCTTTGTGTGCATACAAGGTGGCAGCAAGGTATCTATATATAAAAAAACAGAACATAAAAATAACCCTATGGACACTGTGCGTGCCAACATGTTTTCTATGTGGTTTCCATACAAATAATAACCACCCATCAAAATCCCCTATAAATGCTGTGTGTGCCTACAAGGTGTCTATATGGTTTCCATTCAAATAATCAACATCCGTCAAAATCACCCTATGGATGCTGTGTGTGCCTACAAGGTGTCAGCATGGTATCTGTATTTAAAATCACAGACCATTTGTGTCACAGGTGTCAGAATAGTATCTGTATTTAAAATCACAGTTCATTAAAATAACCCTATGGACTCTGTGCGTGCCAACATGTTTTACACATGGTTTCTATATCAATAATTACCACCCATCAAAGTCCACTATGGTCGCTTTGTGTGCCTACAAGGTGGCAGCATGGTATCCATATATAAAATAACAGAACTTAAAAATAACCTTATGGGTACTGTGTTTGCCCACATGGAGTCTATATGGTTTCCATACAAATAAATACAACCCATAAAAATCCCCTATGGACGCTGTGAGTGCCTATATGGTAAGTACAAGGTGTCTATATGGTTTTCATAAAAATAATCATTATCCATCAAAATCACCCTATGGACGCTGTATGTGCCTTCAAGGTGTCAGCATGGTTTCTGTATTTCAAATCAGTCCATTAATATTAACTCTATGGAAGCTGTGCGTGCTAAGATGGTTTCTATATGGTTTTCATTAAAATAATTTCCACCTGTCAAAATCCCCTATGGACGCTGTGTGTGCCTACAAGGTGTCAGCATGGTATCTGTTTTTAAAATCACAGTCCATCAAAATGACCCTATGGATGCTGTGCATGCCAATATGTTTTATATATGGTTTCCATACTAATAATTACAAACCATCAAAATCCCCTATGGACGATGTGTGTGCCTACAAGGTGTCTAAATGGTTTCCATTAAAATAAACATTATCCATCAAAATCACCCTATGGACGCTGTATATGCCTTCAAGGTGTCAGCATGGTATCTGTATTTAAAATCACAGACCATTTAAAAAACCCTATGGACACTGTGCGTGCCAACATGTTTTCTTTATGGTTTCCAAATAAATAATTACCACCCGTCAAAATACCCTTTGGACGCTGTGTGTGCCTACAAGGTATCTATATGGTTTCTATACAAATATTCATCGTCTATCACTATCACAATATGGACGCTGAGTGTGCCAACAAGGTGTCAGCATTGTATCTGTATTTATCATCTAAGTCCATTAAAATAACCCTCTGGACACTGTGCGTGCC
The DNA here is from genome assembly GCF_059751285.1 of Brachycentrus maculatus. Classification (NCBI taxonomy): domain Eukaryota; kingdom Metazoa; phylum Arthropoda; class Insecta; order Trichoptera; family Brachycentridae; genus Brachycentrus; species Brachycentrus maculatus. The sequence goes on along the minus strand of NW_028281602.1, from coordinate 175,563 downwards.
AACATGTTTTCTATATGATTTCCATACAAATATTTAACACCCATCAAAATCCGATATGGACGATGTGTGTGACTACAAGGTGTCAGAATGGTATTTTATTTAAAATCACAGTCCATTAAAATAACACTATGGATGCTGTGCGTGCCAATATGTTTTACATATATATGATTTCCATACTAATAATTACAAATTATCAAATCCACTATGATCGCTGTGTGTGCCTACGAGGTGTCAGCATGGTTTCTGTGTTTTAAATCACAGTCCATTTAAATAACCCTATGGACGCTGTGCGTGCCAACATGTTTTCTTATGGTTTCCAAATAAATAATTACCCTCCATCAAAATCCCCTATGGACGCTGTGTGTGCCTACAAGGTATCTTTATGGTTTCCATACAAATAATCATTATCCATCAAAATCACCCTATTGACACTGTGTGTTCCTACAAGGTATCAGCATGGTATCTGTTTTTAAAAACACAGTCCATTTAAATAACCCTATGGACGCTGTGCGTGCCAACATGTTTTCCATATGGTTTCCATACAAATAATTACCACCCATCAAAATTCCCTATGGACGCTGTGTGTGCCTACAAGGTGTAAGCATGGTATCTGTATTTCAAATCAGTCCATTAATATAACCCTATAGAAGCTGTGCGTGCCAACATGTTTTCTATATGGTTTCCATTCAAATATTTACCATCCATCAAAATTCCCTATGGACGCTGTGTGTGCATACAAGGTGTCAGCATGGTATCTGTATTTAAAATCACAGTTCATTTAAATAACCCTATGGACGCTGTTAGTGCCAACATGTTTTATACATGGTTTCCATACCAATAATTACCACCCATCAAAATCCACTATGGTCGCTGTGTGTGCCTACAAGGTGGCAGTATGGTATCTATATATATAATAACAGGACATAAAAATAACCCTATGGACACTGTGTGTGCCCACTTGGTGTCTATATGGTTTCCATATAAAAAATAACAACCCATCAAAATCCCCTATGGAAGCTGTGTGTGCCTACAAGGTGGCAGCATGGTATTCATATATAAAATAACAGAACATAAAAATAACCCTATGGGTACTGTGTGTGCCCACATGGTGTCTATATGGTTTCCATACAAATAATTATAACCCATTAAAATCATTAAAATCCCCTATGGACGATGTGTTTGCCTACAAGGTGTCTATATGGTTTCCATAAAAATAATCATTTTCCATCAAAATCACCCTATGGATGCTGTATGTGCCTTCGAGGTGTCAGCATGGTATCTGTATTTCAAATCAGTCCAATAATATAACCCTATGGAAGCTGTGCGTGCTAAGATGTTTTCTATATGGTTTCCATTCAAATAATTTCCACCCTTCAAAATCCCCTATGGACGCTGTGTGTGCCTACAAGGTGTCAGCATTGTATTTCAAATAAGTCCATCAATATAACCCTATGGAAGCTGTGCGTGCCAACATGTTTTCTATATGGTTTCCATTCAAATTATTACCACCCATCGAAATCCCCTATGAACGCTTTGTGTGCATACAAGGTGGCAGCAAGGTATCTATATATAAAAAAACAGAACATAAAAATAACCCTATGGACACTGTGCGTGCCAACATGTTTTCTATGTGGTTTCCATACAAATAATAACCACCCATCAAAATCCCCTATAAATGCTGTGTGTGCCTACAAGGTGTCTATATGGTTTCCATTCAAATAATCAACATCCGTCAAAATCACCCTATGGATGCTGTGTGTGCCTACAAGGTGTCAGCATGGTATCTGTATTTAAAATCACAGACCATTTGTGTCACAGGTGTCAGAATAGTATCTGTATTTAAAATCACAGTTCATTAAAATAACCCTATGGACTCTGTGCGTGCCAACATGTTTTACACATGGTTTCTATATCAATAATTACCACCCATCAAAGTCCACTATGGTCGCTTTGTGTGCCTACAAGGTGGCAGCATGGTATCCTCATGGAACTCTTCTGGCGCTGTCCTAGCTGCCGGTCCTGTTTTTACCCCGCTCCGGAAAAAAAATCATTTGTTCTGGACTCTCTGGTTCTTTTAATTTATATTTTACATAATAATTATCTTTATAACATTAGCCTCAGTTTGAGTGAAAAAAAATAATAGTTTTGCTTGTAAAAAACTGTGTTTTGTGAAGAATTATCGAAAATATTAACTTTATCTTTGTCAATATTCAACAAATGTGTTAAAAGTGCGTTCGATGGTTATGCGATTCCCAGACCCGAGCCGGATACACCACGTGTGACCAGTAATTTGACGCTCGACGGACCCAAAGGAAAGTAATCCATCAATATAACTTTTATTTCTGTTTTGTCCAAAAATGAACAATGCTTTGACTTTATTTTGTCCATGCCATTTAAGTAAATTGCTTAAAACGTCGGGATATGTGTATGGAGGATAGTAAATCTAGGATTGTTTACACAGTAGAGAACCTTCTACAGTTTCAGAATCACACCGCAATTAATAAATTTAATAGAAGTAACATACTTAAACATAATTTAAATTCAAATAATCTTTATCAGGAAAGATACATCCGGAAAAAAAGATACAGAGGATGTCGCGGAGGCAGAAAGCATAAAGATCTACCGGAAATCTTAGATACTGTAGGCATTGAAAGTCAAGGAAATGCGAAGCCAAATAGGCATGTAGGTAAAGCATATCCAGTCTCGATTGGTACATGGAACGCTCGCTCAATTAATAATAAGATCGATGACATCTGTGATATAGTAGCGGACTATAAAATAGATGTTTTGGCTATTACTGAAACGTGGCATGAAGATAGCAACTCTGTCACCATTAAACAGCTCCGTAGCAGAGGTTTTAATATTATTGAGCGGGCGCGCAGGTCCGAAGATTGTAAAAAACGTGACGATCTTTCGTGGACAAATCATGGCGGAATAGTTATACTTACAAACAATAATTTTAAACTAATGAATATAAGACTACCTTTGTTCTCGAGTTTCGAATCCATTTGTTGCAGAATAACAGTAGGAAGTAAAAATTTTACTCTCATAACAATTTATCGGCCCGGCTCTAAGGCACCGACTACTAAATTTTTTTCAGAAATAAAATCCCTGTTAGAATGGGCGGTTACTCGCACAGAATTATTAATTATAACTGGAGACATAAATATTCGTTTCGACCGTGAAACAGATTCAGCGACCAAACGCTTTAATGTACTTCTGAGTGATTTTGATTGTCTTCAAGAAGTAAACACCTCAACTCATAACGCAGGAGGTATATTGGATGTTATAATACGACGCAAATGTGATGAACATATTGCAGTCAATGTAACAGACATCGGACTGTCAGATCACAAACTAGTACATGGCGAAATCAATATCGGCAAACCCACCCCTATCTACAGATCCTTCACATCACGGTCGTGGAGGAAACTAGATATTAATAAATTTAAGACCGATATCTCGAACTCCTTAATTGGTCTGGATACTGATCGTAGTTCCAAGAATGTCGACCAGCTGGCTGATTTGTACAATGGTGTACTTTTCAGCTTGATAGACAAACATGCGCCTTTAACCACGAAAACCGTTCGTAAAAGGAAATCAGATGCATGGTTTGACGAGGAATGTCGACATGGAAAACAAAAACTACGGCGTTTTGAGCGTAAATATAGAAAGACGCTATTAGTTTCAGATCGCTTAAAGTGGCTCGAAGCACAAACCACTAATAGATTTTTGATTCAATCAAAACAATCTGCATATTGGTGTTCGAGAATTAGAGAACATAAGTCGTCTCCGAAACTCCTGTGGCAAAGTCTGCAATCTGTCCGCGGAGATTGTGAACTTAAAATCAACACACAAGCCACTGCTTCCGAATTCGCTATTTTTTTCAAAAATAAAATCGAAAATATTCGGAAAGCAACATCATTGGTTAAAAATCCAACAATTTCCTGTAATGCCTTGCAGTATCTGAAATTTTTCGAGTCCACAAATATAAGTGAGGTAACAAAACTTATTAATGCTTTGCCCAATAAACAGTGTTTACTGGACCCACTACCGACATGGCTTTTGAAAGAATGTGTTAACGAGATTGCTCCATTTATAAGAGATCTTATAAACATGTCTCTGGAGAAAAGCATTGTTCCAAGGGCCATGAAAAAGGCAAACGTTACACCACTAATAAAAAATTCTCAGATGGACTCCGAGGACCTTTCAAGCTACCGCCCAATTTCCAACCTTCCTGTCATATCAAAAATAATAGAGAAAATTGTTGCCCATAGACTGACAACGTATGTTGAAAATAGCAAGTTGTTTTCAGAGAGGCAATCGGCATACAGGCGATACCACTCTACAGAGACAGGCGTAGTGAGAGTACTGTCTGATATAATAACTGCTGTGGATGCTGGTGACCTTGTTTTGGTTTCCTTTTTGGATATGAGTGCTGCTTTCGACACGGTTGATCACAATATTCTGCTGGAACGCTTGAGAAAGACATACGGCATCTGTGATAAAGCACTTGCATGGTTTTGCTCATACCTTCGAGAACGTGAATATTCAGTCATTTTTCAAAAAGTTAAATCCCCTTATCATTCCGTCTCTACTGGTGTACCCCAGGGATCAGTCCTAGGTCCTCTTCTATACCTTCTATATACGAAAGACATAGAAAATATTATAAAGTCACACGGATTGTGGTCTCACTGCTATGCGGATGACACTCAAATTTATTTTTATTGTAGGCCGGAGGAAAAATATAAACTTGTTGACTCTATTAATAAGTGCATTGAGAGAATAGGAGAATGGATGGCTGAAAACAGATTGACGTTAAACCCGTCCAAAACGGAACATCTCTGGATAGCCACACCTAAACGACAGAATTTGATTGATAACACGACACCACTCAATCCAAAGAGTACAACTACACCGGCCGTCAAACTGCTCGGCGTGTTCTTAGATTCTGATCTCTCCCTTGAGACTCAAATAAGCAAAACAACAAGTACATGTTTTTATCAGCTAAGGCAAATTAAAAGCATTCGCAAGAATCTGCCAGTTGATGCTGCCCGTCAATTAATAAATGCATTTGTAATATCGAGAGTAGATTATTGTAACGGTATATACACGGGTCTACCAAACAATAAAATGACTCGACTGCAATCAGTGTTAAACGCAGCAGCGAGACTAATTTTTGGAATTTCTAAATTCAGTCACATCACCCCACTACTTCACAAACTCCACTGGTTACGCTTTCCCGAAAGGGTTGAGTATAAACTCTGCCTACTCATGTATAAATCAATACACAATATGGCTCCAGAGTATCTTAAGGAGCTGTGTATTCCAGATGAATTGGTTGATAGACGTCTCACACTTCGATCGGCTACAACATCTGCAATGGGCAAAGTAATCTTACCAGCTCGCAACCAACGCACTAAATTTGGCGAGCGTGCCTTTGCTGTTGCAGGACCGACGGCGTGGAATGCTCTTCCACCAATGGTTAGAAATAGTGAGAGTGAGATGATCTTGAGAAAAAGACTAAAGACACATTTGTTTGCTAAATCATTTCCACCATAATATTTTCCCCAATTCATTCACCGTGAAGCGCCCTTGAGGTATTTTTTTACGAAAATGGCGCTATATAAGTTATCCAAATTTATTATTATTATTATTATTATCCATATATAAAATAACAGAACTTAAAAATAACCTTATGGGTACTGTGTTTGCCCACATGGAGTCTATATGGTTTCCATACAAATAAATACAACCCATAAAAATCCCCTATGGACGCTGTGAGTGCCTATATGGTAAGTACAAGGTGTCTATATGGTTTTCATAAAAATAATCATTATCCATCAAAATCACCCTATGGACGCTGTATGTGCCTTCAAGGTGTCAGCATGGTTTCTGTATTTCAAATCAGTCCATTAATATAACTCTATGGAAGCTGTGCGTGCTAAGATGGTTTCTATATGGTTTTCATTAAAATAATTTCCACCTGTCAAAATCCCCTATGGACGCTGTGTGTGCCTACAAGGTGTCAGCATGGTATCTGTTTTTAAAATCACAGTCCATCAAAATGACCCTATGGATGCTGTGCATGCCAATATGTTTTATATATGGTTTCCATACTAATAATTACAAACCATCAAAATCCCCTATGGACGATGTGTGTGCCTACAAGGTGTCTAAATGGTTTCCATTAAAATAAACATTATCCATCAAAATCACCCTATGGACGCTGTATATGCCTTCAAGGTGTCAGCATGGTATCTGTATTTAAAATCACAGACCATTTAAAAAACCCTATGGACACTGTGCGTGCCAACATGTTTTCTTTATGGTTTCCAAATAAATAATTACCACCCGTCAAAATACCCTTTGGACGCTGTGTGTGCCTACAAGGTATCTATATGGTTTCCATACAAATATTCATCGTCTATCACTATCACAATATGGACGCTGAGTGTGCCAACAAGGTGTCAGCATTGTATCTGTATTTATCATCTAAGTCCATTAAAATAACCCTCTGGACACTGTGCGTGCCAACATGTTTTCTATATGATTTCCATACAAATATTTAACACCCATCAAAATCCGATATGGACGATGTGTGTGACTACAAGGTGTCAGAATGGTATTTTATTTAAAATCACAGTCCATTAAAATAACACTATGGATGCTGTGCGTGCCAATATGTTTTATATATGATTTCCATACTAATAATTACAAATTATCAAATCCACTATGATCGCTGTGTGTGCCTACGAGGTGTCAGCATGGTTTCTGTGTTTTAAATCACAGTCCATTTAAATAACCCTATGGACGCTGTGCGTGCCAACATGTTTTCTTATGGTTTCCAAATAAATAATTACCCTCCATCAAAATCCGCTATGGACGCTGTGTGTGCCTACAAGGTATCTTTATGGTTTCCATACAAATAATCATTATCCATCAAAATCACCCTATTGACACTGTGTGTTCCTACAAGGTATCAGCATGGTATCTGTTTTTAAAAACACAGTCCATTTAAATAACCCTATGGACGCTGTGCGTGCCAACATGTTTTCCATATGGTTTCCATACAAATAATTACCACCCATCAAAATTCCCTATGGACGCTGTGTGTGCCTACAAGGTGTAAGCATGGTATCTGTATTTCAAATCAGTCCATTAATATAACCCTATAGAAGCTGTGCGTGCCAACATGTTTTCTATATGGTTTCCATTCAAATATTTACCATCCATCAAAATTCCCTATGGACGCTGTGTGTGCATACAAGGTGTCAGCATGGTATCTGTATTTAAAATCACAGTTCATTTAAATAACCCTATGGACGCTGTTAGTGCCAACATGTTTTATACATGGTTTCCATACCAATAATTACCACCCATCAAAATCCACTATGGTCGCTGTGTGTGCCTACAAGGTGGCAGCATGGTATCTATATATATATAATAACAGGACATAAAAATAACCCTATGGACACTGTGTGTGCCCACTTGGTGTCTATATGGTTTCCATATAAAAAATAACAACCCATCAAAATCCCCTATGGAAGCTGTGTGTGCCTACAAGGTGTCAGCATGGTTTCTGTATTTAAAATCACAGTTCATTAAAATAACCCTTTGGACGCTGTGCGTGCCAACATCTTTTATATATGGTTTCCATACTAATAATTACAACCCATCAAAATCCACTATGGTCGCTGTGTGTGCCTACAAGGTGGCAGCATGGTATTCATATATAAAATAACAGAACATAAAAATAACCCTATGGGTACTGTGTGTGCCCACATGGTGTCTATATGGTTTCCATACAAATAATTATAACCCATTAAAATCATTAAAATCCCCTATGGACGATGTGTTTGCCTACAAGGTGTCTATATGGTTTCCATAAAAATAATCATTTTCCATCAAAATCACCCTATGGATGCTGTATGTGCCTTCAAGGTGTCAGCATGGTATCTGTATTTCAAATCAGTCCAATAATATAACCCTATGGAAGCTGTGCGTGCTAAGATGTTTTCTATATGGTTTCCATTCAAATAATTTCCACCCTTCAAAATCCCCTATGGACGCTGTGTGTGCCTACAAGGTGTCAGCATTGTATTTCAAATAAGTCCATCAATATAACCCTATGGAAGCTGTGCGTGCCAACATGTTTTCTATATGGTTTCCATTCAAATTATTACCACCCATCGAAATCCCCTATGAACGCTTTGTGTGCATACAAGGTGGCAGCAAGGTATCTATATATAAAAAAACAGAACATAAAAATAACCCTATGGACACTGTGCGTGCCAACATGTTTTCTATGTGGTTTCCATACAAATAATAACCACCCATCAAAATCCCCTATAAATGCTGTGTGTGCCTACAAGGTGTCTATATGGTTTCCATTCAAATAATCAACATCCGTCAAAATCACCCTATGGATGCTGTGTGTGCCTACAAGGTGTCAGCATGGTATCTGTATTTAAAATCACAGACCATTTGTGTCACACGTGTCAGAATAGTATCTGTATTTAAAATCACAGTTCATTAAAATAACCCTATGGACTCTGTGCGTGCCAACATGTTTTACACATGGTTTCTATATCAATAATTACCACCCATCAAAGTCCACTATGGTCGCTTTGTGTGCCTACAAGGTGGCAGCATGGTATCCATATATAAAATAACAGAACTTAAAAATAACCTTATGGGTACTGTGTTTGCCCACATGGAGTCTATATGGTTTCCATACAAATAAATACAACCCATAAAAATCCCCTATGGACGCTGTGAGTGCCTATATGGTAAGTACAAGGTGTCTACATGGTTTTCATAAAAATAATCATTATCCATCAAAATCACCCTATGGACGCTGTATGTGCCTTCAAGGTGTCAGCATGGTTTCTGTATTTCAAATCAGTCCATTAATATAACTCTATGGAAGCTGTGCGTGCTAAGATGGTTTCTATATGGTTTTCATTAAAATAATTTCCACCTGTCAAAATCCCCTATGGACGCTGTGTGTGCCTACAAGGTGTCAGCATGGTATCTGTTTTTAAAATCACAGTCCATCAAAATGACCCTATGGATGCTGTGCATGCCAATATGTTTTATATATGGTTTCCATACTAATAATTACAAACCATCAAAATCCCCTATGGACGATGTGTGTGCCTACAAGGTGTCTAAATGGTTTCCATTAAAATAAACATTATCCATCAAAATCACCCTATGGACGCTGTATATGCCTTCAAGGTGTCAGCATGGTATCTGTATTTAAAATCACAGACCATTTAAAAAACCCTATGGACACTGTGCGTGCCAACATGTTTTCTTTATGGTTTCCAAATAAATAATTACCACCCGTCAAAATACCCTTTGGACGCTGTGTGTGCCTACAAGGTATCTATATGGTTTCCATACAAATATTCATCGTCTATCACTATCACAATATGGACGCTGAGTGTGCCAAAAAGGTGTCAGCATTGTATCTGTATTTATCATCTAAGTCCATTAAAATAACCCTCTGGACACTGTGCGTGCCAACATGTTTTCTATATGATTTCCATACAAATATTTAACACCCATCAAAATCCGATATGGACGATGTGTGTGACTACAAGGTGTCAGAATGGTATTTTATTTAAAATCACAGTCCATTAAAATAACACTATGGATGCTGTGCGTGCCAATATGTTTTATATATGATTTCCATACTAATAATTACAAATTATCAAATCCACTATGATCGCTGTGTGTGCCTACGAGGTGTCAGCATGGTTTCTGTGTTTTAAATCACAGTCCATTTAAATAACCCTATGGACGCTGTGCGTGCCAACATGTTTTCTTATGGTTTCCAAATAAATAATTACCCTCCATCAAAATCCCCTATGGACGCTGTGTGTGCCGACAAGGTATCTTTATGGTTTCCATACAAATAATCATTATCCATCAAAATCACCCTATTGACACTGTGTGTTCCTACAAGGTATCAGCATGGTATCTGTTTTTAAAAACACAGTCCATTTAAATAACCCTATGGACGCTGTGCGTGCCAACATGTTTTCCATATGGTTTCCATACAAATAATTACCACCCATCAAAATTCCCTATGGACGCTGTGTGTGCCTACAAGGTGTAAGCATGGTATCTGTATTTCAAATCAGTCCATTAATATAACCCTATAGAAGCTGTGCGTGCCAACATGTTTTCTATATGGTTTCCATTCAAATATTTACCATCCATCAAAATTCCCTATGGACGCTGTGTGTGCATACAAGGTGTCAGCATGGTATCTGTATTTAAAATCACAGTTCATTTAAATAACCCTATGGACGCTGTTAGTGCCAACATGTTTTATACATGGTTTCCATACCAATAATTACCACCCATCAAAATCCACTATGGTCGCTGTGTGTGCCTACAAGGTGGCAGCATGGTATCTATATATATAATAACAGGACATAAAAATAACCCTATGGACACTGTGTGTGCCCACTTGGTGTCTATATGGTTTCCATATAAAAAATAACAACCCATCAAAATCCCCTATGGAAGCTGTGTGTGCCTACAAGGTGTCAGCATGGTTTCTGTATTTAAAATCACAGTTCATTAAAATAACCCTTTGGACGCTGTGCGTGCCAACATCTTTTATATATGGTTTCCATACTAATAATTACAACCCATCAAAATCCACTATGGTCGCTGTGTGTGCCTACAAGGTGGCAGCATGGTATTCATATATAAAATAACAGAACATAAAAATAACCCTATGGGTACTGTGTGTGCCCACATGGTGTCTATATGGTTTCCATACAAATAATTATAACCCATTAAAATCATTAAAATCCCCTATGGACGATGTGTTTGCCTACAAGGTGTCTATATGGTTTCCATAAAAATAATCATTTTCCATCAAAATCACCCTATGGATGCTGTATGTGCCTTCAAGGTGTCAGCATGGTATCTGTATTTCAAATCAGTCCAATAATATAACCCTATGGAAGCTGTGCGTGCTAAGATGTTTTCTATATGGTTTCCATTCAAATAATTTCCACCCTTCAAAATCCCCTATGGACGCTGTGTGTGCCTACAAGGTGTCAGCATTGTATTTCAAATAAGTCCATCAATATAACCCTATGGAAGCTGTGCGTGCCAACATGTTTTCTATATGGTTTCCATTCAAATTATTACCACCCATCGAAATCCCCTATGAACGCTTTGTGTGCATACAAGGTGGCAGCAAGGTATCTATATATAAAAAAACAGAACATAAAAATAACCCTATGGACACTGTGCGTGCCAACATGTTTTCTATATGGTTTCCATACAAATAATAACCACCCATCAAAATCCCCTATAAATGCTGTGTGTGCCTACAAGGTGTCTATATGGTTTCCATTCAAATAATCAACATCCGTCAAAATCACCCTATGGATGCTGTGTGTGCCTACAAGGTGTCAGCATGGTATCTGTATTTAAAATCACAGACCACTTGTGTCACAGGTGTCAGAATAGTATCTGTATTTAAAATCACAGTTCATTAAAATAACCCTATGGACTCTGTGCGTGCCAACATGTTTTACACATGGTTTCTATATCAATAATTACCACCCATCAAAGTCCACTATGGTCGCTTTGTGTGCCTACAAGGTGGCAGCATGGTATCCATATATAAAATAACAGAACTTAAAAATAACCTTATGGGTACTGTGTTTGCCCACATGGAGTCTATATGGTTTCCATACAAATAAATACAACCCATAAAAATCCCCTATGGACGCTGTGAGTGCCTATATGGTAAGTACAAGGTGTCTATATGGTTTTCATAAAAATAATCATTATCCATCAAAATCACCCTATGGACGCTGTATGTGCCTTCAAGGTGTCAGCATGGTTTCTGTATTTCAAATCAGTCCATTAATATAACTCTATGGAAGCTGTGCGTGCTAAGATGGTTTCTATATGGTTTTCATTAAAATAATTTCCACCTGTCAAAATCCCCTATGGACGCTGTGTGTGCCTACAAGGTGTCAGCATGGTATCTGTTTTTAAAATCACAGTCCATCAAAATGACCCTATGGATGCTGTGCATGCCAATATGTTTTATATATGGTTTCCATACTAATAATTACAAACCATCAAAATCCCCTATGGACGATGTGTGTGCCTACAAGGTGTCTAAATGGTTTCCATTAAAATAAACATTATCCATCAAAATCACCCTATGGACGCTGTATATGCCTTCAAGGTGTCAGCATGGTATCTGTATTTAAAATCACAGACCATTTAAAAAACCCTATGGACACTGTGCGTGCCAACATGTTTTCTTTATGGTTTCCAAATAAATAATTACCACCCGTCAAAATACCCTTTGGACGCTGTGTGTGCCTACAAGGTATCTATATGGTTTCCATACAAATATTCATCGTCTATCACTATCACAATATGGACGCTGAGTGTGCCAAAAAGGTGTCAGCATTGTATCTGTATTTATCATCTAAGTCCATTAAAATAACCCTCTGGACACTGTGCGTGCCAACATGTTTTCTATATGATTTCCATACAAATATTTAACACCCATCAAAATCCGATATGGACGATGTGTGTGACTACAAGGTGTCAGAATGGTATTTTATTTAAAATCACAGTCCATTAAAATAACACTATGGATGCTGTGCGTGCCAATATGTTTTATATATGATTTCCATACTAATAATTACAAATTATCAAATCCACTATGATCGCTGTGTGTGCCTACAAGGTGTCAGCATGGTTTCTGTGTTTTAAATCACAGTCCATTTAAATAACCCTATGGACGCTGTGCGTGCCAACATGTTTTCTTATGGTTTCCAAATAAATAATTACCACCCATCAAAATTCCCTATGGACGCTGTGTGTGCCTACAAGGTGTAAGCATGGTATCTGTATTTCAAATCAGTCCATTAATATAACCCTATAGAAGCTGTGCGTGCCAACATGTTTTCTATATGGTTTCCATTCAAATATTTACCATCCATCAAAATTCCCTATGGACGCTGTGTGTGCATACAAGGTGTCAGCATGGTATCTGTATTTAAAATCACAGTTCATTTAAATAACCCTATGGACGCTGTTAGTGCCAACATGTTTTATACATGGTTTCCATACCAATAATTACCACCCATCAAAATCCACTATGGTCGCTGTGTGTGCCTACAAGGTGGCAGCATGGTATCTATATATATATAATAACAGGACATAAAAATAACCCTATGGACACTGTGTGTGCCCACTTGGTGTCTATATGGTTTCCATATAAAAAATAACAACCCATCAAAATCCCCTATGGAAGCTGTGTGTGCCTACAAGGTGTCAGCATGGTTTCTGTATTTAAAATCACAGTTCATTAAAATAACCCTTTGGACGCTGTGCGTGCCAACATCTTTTATATATGGTTTCCATACTAATAATTACAACCCATCAAAATCCACTATGGTCGCTGTGTGTGCCTACAAGGTGGCAGCATGGTATTCATATATAAAATAACAGAACATAAAAATAACCCTATGGGTACTGTGTGTGCCCACATGGTGTCTATATGGTTTCCATACAAATAATTATAACCCATTAAAATCATTAAAATCCCCTATGGACGATGTGTTTGCCTACAAGGTGTCTATATGGTTTCCATAAAAATAATCATTTTCCATCAAAATCACCCTATGGATGCTGTATGTGCCTTCAAGGTGTCAGCATGGTATCTGTATTTCAAATCAGTCCAATAATATAACCCTATGGAAGCTGTGCGTGCTAAGATGTTTTCTATATGGTTTCCATTCAAATAATTTCCACCCTTCAAAATCCCCTATGGACGCTGTGTGTGCCTACAAGGTGTCAGCATTGTATTTCAAATAAGTCCATCAATATAACCCTATGGAAGCTGTGCGTGCCAACATGTTTTCTATATGGTTTCCATTCAAATTATTACCACCCATCGAAATCCCCTATGAACGCTTTGTGTGCATACAAGGTGGCAGCAAGGTATCTATATATAAAAAAACAGAACATAAAAATAACCCTATGGACACTGTGCGTGCCAACATGTTTTCTATGTGGTTTCCATACAAATAATAACCACCCATCAAAATCCCCTATAAATGCTGTGTGTGCCTACAAGGTGTCTATATGGTTTCCATTCAAATAATCAACATCCGTCAAAATCACCCTATGGATGCTGTGTGTGCCTACAAGGTGTCAGCATGGTATCTGTATTTAAAATCACAGACCATTTGTGTCACAGGTGTCAGAATAGTATCTGTATTTAAAATCACATTTCATTAAAATAACCCTATGGACTCTGTGCGTGCCAACATGTTTTACACATGGTTTCTATATCAATAATTACCACCCATCAAAGTCCACTATGGTCGCTTTGTGTGCCTACAAGGTGGCAGCATGGTATCCATATATAAAATAACAGAACTTAAAAATAACCTTATGGGTACTGTGTTTGCCCACATGGAGTCTATATGGTTTCCATACAAATAAATACAACCCATAAAAATCCCCTATGGACGCTGTGAGTGCCTATATGGTAAGTACAAGGTGTCTATATGGTTTTCATAAAAATAATCATTATCCATCAAAATCACCCTATGGACGCTGTATGTGCCTTCAAGGTGTCAGCATGGTTTCTGTATTTCAAATCAGTCCATTAATATTAACTCTATGGAAGCTGTGCGTGCTAAGATGGTTTCTATATGGTTTTCATTAAAATAATTTCCACCTGTCAAAATCCCCTATGGACGCTGTGTGTGCCTACAAGGTGTCAGCATGGTATCTGTTTTTAAAATCACAGTCCATCAAAATGACCCTATGGATGCTGTGCATGCCAATATGTTTTATATATGGTTTCCATACTAATAATTACAAACCATCAAAATCCCCTATGGACGATGTGTGTGCCTACAAGGTGTCTAAATGGTTTCCATTAAAATAAACATTATCCATCAAAATCACCCTATGGACGCTGTATATGCCTTCAAGGTGTCAGCATGGTATCTGTATTTAAAATCACAGACCATTTAAAAAACCCTATGGACACTGTGCGTGCCAACATGTTTTCTTTATGGTTTCCAAATAAATAATTACCACCCGTCAAAATACCCTTTGGACGCTGTGTGTGCCTACAAGGTATCTATATGGTTTCCATACAAATATTCATCGTCTATCACTATCACAATATGGACGCTGAGTGTGCCAACAAGGTGTCAGCATTGTATCTGTATTTATCATCTAAGTCCATTAAAATAACCCTTTGGACACTGTGCGTGCCAACATGTTTTCTATATGATTTCCATACAAATATTTAACACCCATCAAAATCCGATATGGACGATGTGTGTGACTACAAGGTGTCAGAATGGTATTTTATTTAAAATCACAGTCCATTAAAATAACACTATGGATGCTGTGCGTGCCAATATGTTTTATATATGATTTCCATACTAATAATTACAAATTATCAAATCCACTATGATCGCTGTGTGTGCCTACAAGGTGTCAGCATGGTTTCTGTGTTTTAAATCACAGTCCATTTAAATAACCCTATGGACGCTGTGCGTGCCAACATGTTTTCTTATGGTTTCCAAATAAATAATTACCCTCCATCAAAATCCCCTATGGACGCTGTGTGTGCCTACATGGTATCTTTATGGTTTCCATACAAATAATCATTATCCATCAAAATCACCCTATTGACACTGTGTGTTCCTGCAAGGTATCAGCATGGTATCTGTTTTTAAAAACACAGTCCATTTAAATAACCCTATGGACGCTGTGCGTGCCAACATGTTTTCCATATGGTTTCCATACAAATAATTACCACCCATCAAAATTCCCTATGGACGCTGTGTGTGCCTACAAGGTGTAAGCATGGTATCTGTATTTCAAATCAGTCCATTAATATAACCCTATAGAAGCTGTGCGTGCCAACATGTTTTCTATATGGTTTCCATTCAAATATTTACCATCCATCAAAATTCCCTATGGACGCTGTGTGTGCATACAAGGTGTCAGCATGGTATCTGTATTTAAAATCACAGTTCATTTAAATAACCCTATGGACGCTGTTAGTGCCAACATGTTTTATACATGGTTTCCATACCAATAATTACCACCCATCAAAATCCACTATGGTCGCTGTGTGTGCCTACAAGGTGGCAGCATGGTATCTATATATATAATAACAGGACATAAAAATAACCCTATGGACACTGTGTGTGCCCACTTGGTGTCTATATGGTTTCCATATAAAAAATAACAACCCATCAAAATCCCCTATGGAAGCTGTGTGTGCCTACAAGGTGTCAGCATGGTTTCTGTATTTAAAATCAGTTCATTAAAATAACCCTTTGGACGCTGTGCGTGCCAACATCTTTTATATATGGTTTCCATACTAATAATTACAACCCATCAAAATCCACTATGGTCGCTGTGTGTGCCTACAAGGTGGCAGCATGGTATTCATATATAAAATAACAGAACATAAAAATAACCCTATGGGTACTGTGTGTGCCCACATGGTGTCTATATGGTTTCCATACAAATAATTATAACCCATTAAAATCATTAAAATCCCCTATGGACGATGTGTTTGCCTACAAGGTGTCTATATGGTTTCCATAAAAATAATCATTTTCCATCAAAATCACCCTATGGATGCTGTATGTGCCTTCAAGGTGTCAGCATGGTATCTGTATTTCAAATCAGTCCAATAATATAACCCTATGGAAGCTGTGCGTGCTAAGATGTTTTCTATATGGTTTCCATTCAAATAATTTCCACCCTTCAAAATCCCCTATGGACGCTGTGTGTGCCTACAAGGTGTCAGCATGGTTTCTGTATTTCAAATCAGTCCATTAATATAACTCTATGGAAGCTGTGCGTGCTAAGATGGTTTCTATATGGTTTTCATTAAAATAATTTCCACCTGTCAAAATCCCCTATGGACGCTGTGTGTGCCTACAAGGTGTCAGCATGGTATCTGTTTTTAAAATCACAGTTCATTTAAATAACCCTATGGACGCTGTTAGTGCCAACATGTTTTATACATGGTTTCCATACCAATAATTACCACCCATCAAAATCCACTATGGTCGCTGTGTGTGCCTACAAGGTGGCAGCATGGTATTCATATATAAAATAACAGAACATAAAAATAACCCTATGGGTACTGTGTGTGCCCACATGGTGTCTATATGGTTTCCATACAAATAATTATAACCCATTAAAATCATTAAAATCCCCTATGGACGATATGTGTTTGCCTACAAGGTGTCTATATGGTTTCCATAAAAATAATCATTTTCCATCAAAATCACCCTATGGATGCTGTATGTGCCTTCAAGGTGTCAGCATGGTATCTGTATTTCAAATCAGTCCAATAATATAACCCTATGGAAGCTGTGCGTGCTAAGATGTTTTCTATATGGTTTCCATTCAAATAATTTCCACCCTTCAAAATCCCCTATGGACGCTGTGTGTGCCTACAAGGTGTCAGCATTGTATTTCAAATAAGTCCATCAATATAACCCTATGGAAGCTGTGCGTGCCAACATGTTTTCTATATGGTTTCCATTCAAATTATTACCACCCATCGAAATCCCCTATGAACGCTTTGTGTGCATACAAGGTGGCAGCAAGGTATCTATATATAAAAAAACAGAACATAAAAATAACCCTATGGACACTGTGCGTGCCAACATGTTTTCTATATGGTTTCCATACAAATAATAACCACCCATCAAAATCCCCTATAAATGCTGTGTGTGCCTACAAGGTGTCTATATGGTTTCCATTCAAATAATCAACATCCGTCAAAATCACCCTATGGATGCTGTGTGTGCCTACAAGGTGTCAGCATGGTATCTGTATTTAAAATCACAGACCATTTGTGTCACAGGTGTCAGAATAGTATCTGTATTTAAAATCACAGTTCATTAAAATAACCCTATGGACTCTGTGCGTGCCAACATGTTTTACACATGGTTTCTATATCAATAATTACCACCCATCAAAGTCCACTATGGTCGCTTTGTGTGCCTACAAGGTGGCAGCATGGTATCCATATATAAAATAACAGAACTTAAAAATAACCTTATGGGTACTGTGTTTGCCCACATGGAGTCTATATGGTTTCCATACAAATAAATACAACCCATAAAAATCCCCTATGGACGCTGTGAGTGCCTATATGGTAAGTACAAGGTGTCTATATGGTTTTCATAAAAATAATCATTATCCATCAAAATCACCCTATGGACGCTGTATGTGCCTTCAAGGTGTCAGCATGGTTTCTGTATTTCAAATCAGTCCATTAATATAACTCTATGGAAGCTGTGCGTGCTAAGATGGTTTCTATATGGTTTTCATTAAAATAATTTCCACCTGTCAAAATCCCCTATGGACGCTGTGTGTGCCTACAAGGTGTCAGCATGGTATCTGTTTTTAAAATCACAGTCCATCAAAATGACCCTATGGATGCTGTGCATGCCAATATGTTTTATATATGGTTTCCATACTAATAATTACAAACCATCAAAATCCCCTATGGACGATGTGTGTGCCTACAAGGTGTCTAAATGGTTTCCATTAAAATAAACATTATCCATCAAAATCACCCTATGGACGCTGTATATGCCTTCAAGGTGTCAGCATGGTATCTGTATTTAAAATCACAGACCATTTAAAAAACCCTATGGACACTGTGCGTGCCAACATGTTTTCTTTATGGTTTCCAAATAAATAATTACCACCCGTCAAAATACCCTTTGGACGCTGTGTGTGCCTACAAGGTATCTACATGGTTTCCATACAAATATTCATCGTCTATCACTATCACAATATGGACGCTGAGTGTGCCAACAAGGTGTCAGCATTGTATCTGTATTTATCATCTAAGTCCATTAAAATAACCCTCTGGACACTGTGCGTGCCAACATGTTTTCTATATGATTTCCATACAAATATTTAACACCCATCAAAATCCGATATGGACGATGTGTGTGACTACAAGGTGTCAGAATGGTATTTTATTTAAAATCACAGTCCATTAAAATAACACTATGGATGCTGTGCGTGCCAATATGTTTTATATATGATTTCCATACTAATAATTACAAATTATCAAATCCACTATGATCGCTGTGTGTGCCTACAAGGTGTCAGCATGGTTTCTGTGTTTTAAATCACAGTCCATTTAAATAACCCTATGGACGCTGTGCGTGCCAACATGTTTTCTTATGGTTTCCAAATAAATAATTACCCTCCATCAAAATCCCCTATGGACGCTGTGTGTGCCTACAAGGTATCTTTATGGTTTCCATACAAATAATCATTATCCATCAAAATCACCCTATTGACACTGTGTGTTCCTACAAGGTATCAGCATGGTATCTGTTTTTAAAAACACAGTCCATTTAAATAACCCTATGGACGCTGTGCGTGCCAACATGTTTTCCATATGGTTTCCATACAAATAATTACCACCCATCAAAATTCCCTATGGACGCTGTGTGTGCCTACAAGGTGTAAGCATGGTATCTGTATTTCAAATCAGTCCATTAATATAACCCTATAGAAGCTGTGCGTGCCAACATGTTTTCTATATGGTTTCCATTCAAATATTTACCATCCATCAAAATTCCCTATGGACGCTGTGTGTGCATACAAGGTGTCAGCATGGTATCTGTATTTAAAATCACAGTTCATTTAAATAACCCTATGGACGCTGTTAGTGCCAACATGTTTTATACATGGTTTCCATACCAATAATTACCACCCATCAAAATCCACTATGGTCGCTGTGTGTGCCTACAAGGTGGCAGCATGGTATCTATATATATATAATAACAGGACATAAAAATAACCCTATGGACACTGTGTGTGCCCACTTGGTGTCTATATGGTTTCCATATAAAAAATAACAACCCATCAAAATCCCCTATGGAAGCTGTGTGTGCCTACAAGGTGTCAGCATGGTTTCTGTATTTAAAATCACAGTTCATTAAAATAACCCTTTGGACGCTGTGCGTGCCAACATCTTTTATATATGGTTTCCATACTAATAATTACAACCCATCAAAATCCACTATGGTCGCTGTGTGTGCCTACAAGGTGGCAGCATGGTATTCATATATAAAATAACAGAACATAAAAATAACCCTATGGGTACTGTGTGTGCCCACATGGTGTCTATATGGTTTCCATACAAATAATTATAACCCATTAAAATCATTAAAATCCCCTATGGATGCTGTATGTGCCTTCAAGGTGTCAGCATGGTATCTGTATTTCAAATCAGTCCAA
This sequence comes from Brachycentrus maculatus, assembly GCF_059751285.1. Classification (NCBI taxonomy): domain Eukaryota; kingdom Metazoa; phylum Arthropoda; class Insecta; order Trichoptera; family Brachycentridae; genus Brachycentrus; species Brachycentrus maculatus. The sequence goes on along the minus strand of NW_028281602.1, from coordinate 155,226 downwards.
TAATATAACCCTATGGAAGCTGTGCGTGCTAAGATGTTTTCTATATGGTTTCCATTCAAATAATTTCCACCCTTCAAAATCCCCTATGGACGCTGTGTGTGCCTACAAGGTGTCAGCATTGTATTTCAAATAAGTCCATCAATATAACCCTATGGAAGCTGTGCGTGCCAACATGTTTTCTATATGGTTTCCATTCAAATTATTACCACCCATCGAAATCCCCTATGAACGCTTTGTGTGCATACAAGGTGGCAGCAAGGTATCTATATATAAAAAAACAGAACATAAAAATAACCCTATGGACACTGTGCGTGCCAACATGTTTTCTATATGGTTTCCATACAAATAATAACCACCCATCAAAATCCCCTATAAATGCTGTGTGTGCCTACAAGGTGTCTATATGGTTTCCATTCAAATAATCAACATCCGTCAAAATCACCCTATGGATGCTGTGTGTGCCTACAAGGTGTCAGCATGGTATCTGTATTTAAAATCACAGACCATTTGTGTCACAGGTGTCAGAATAGTATCTGTATTTAAAATCACAGTTCATTAAAATAACCCTATGGACTCTGTGCGTGCCAACATGTTTTACACATGGTTTCTATATCAATAATTACCACCCATCAAAGTCCACTATGGTCGCTTTGTGTGCCTACAAGGTGGCAGCATGGTATCCATATATAAAATAACAGAACTTAAAAATAACCTTATGGGTACTGTGTTTGCCCACATGGAGTCTATATGGTTTCCATACAAATAAATACAACCCATAAAAATCCCCTATGGACGCTGTGAGTGCCTATATGGTAAGTACAAGGTGTCTATATGGTTTTCATAAAAATAATCATTATCCATCAAAATCACCCTATGGACGCTGTATGTGCCTTCAAGGTGTCAGCATGGTTTCTGTATTTCAAATCAGTCCATTAATATAACTCTATGGAAGCTGTGCGTGCTAAGATGGTTTCTATATGGTTTTCATTAAAATAATTTCCACCTGTCAAAATCCCCTATGGACGCTGTGTGTGCCTACAAGGTGTCAGCATGGTATCTGTTTTTAAAATCACAGTCCATCAAAATGACCCTATGGATGCTGTGCATGCCAATATGTTTTATATATGGTTTCCATACTAATAATTACAAACCATCAAAATCCCCTATGGACGATGTGTGTGCCTACAAGGTGTCTAAATGGTTTCCATTAAAATAAACATTATCCATCAAAATCACCCTATGGACGCTGTATATGCCTTCAAGGTGTCAGCATGGTATCTGTATTTAAAATCACAGACCATTTAAAAAACCCTATGGACACTGTGCGTGCCAACATGTTTTCTTTATGGTTTCCAAATAAATAATTACCACCCGTCAAAATACCCTTTGGACGCTGTGTGTGCCTACAAGGTATCTACATGGTTTCCATACAAATATTCATCGTCTATCACTATCACAATATGGACGCTGAGTGTGCCAACAAGGTGTCAGCATTGTATCTGTATTTATCATCTAAGTCCATTAAAATAACCCTCTGGACACTGTGCGTGCCAACATGTTTTCTATATGATTTCCATACAAATATTTAACACCCATCAAAATCCGATATGGACGATGTGTGTGACTACAAGGTGTCAGAATGGTATTTTATTTAAAATCACAGTCCATTAAAATAACACTATGGATGCTGTGCGTGCCAATATGTTTTATATATGATTTCCATACTAATAATTACAAATTATCAAATCCACTATGATCGCTGTGTGTGCCTACAAGGTGTCAGCATGGTTTCTGTGTTTTAAATCACAGTCCATTTAAATAACCCTATGGACGCTGTGCGTGCCAACATGTTTTCTTATGGTTTCCAAATAAATAATTACCCTCCATCAAAATCCCCTATGGACGCTGTGTGTGCCTACAAGGTATCTTTATGGTTTCCATACAAATAATCATTATCCATCAAAATCACCCTATTGACACTGTGTGTTCCTACAAGGTATCAGCATGGTATCTGTTTTTAAAAACACAGTCCATTTAAATAACCCTATGGACGCTGTGCGTGCCAACATGTTTTCCATATGGTTTCCATACAAATAATTACCACCCATCAAAATTCCCTATGGACGCTGTGTGTGCCTACAAGGTGTAAGCATGGTATCTGTATTTCAAATCAGTCCATTAATATAACCCTATAGAAGCTGTGCGTGCCAACATGTTTTCTATATGGTTTCCATTCAAATATTTACCATCCATCAAAATTCCCTATGGACGCTGTGTGTGCATACAAGGTGTCAGCATGGTATCTGTATTTAAAATCACAGTTCATTTAAATAACCCTATGGACGCTGTTAGTGCCAACATGTTTTATACATGGTTTCCATACCAATAATTACCACCCATCAAAATCCACTATGGTCGCTGTGTGTGCCTACAAGGTGGCAGCATGGTATCTATATATATATAATAACAGGACATAAAAATAACCCTATGGACACTGTGTGTGCCCACTTGGTGTCTATATGGTTTCCATATAAAAAATAACAACCCATCAAAATCCCCTATGGAAGCTGTGTGTGCCTACAAGGTGTCAGCATGGTTTCTGTATTTAAAATCACAGTTCATTAAAATAACCCTTTGGACGCTGTGCGTGCCAACATCTTTTATATATGGTTTCCATACTAATAATTACAACCCATCAAAATCCACTATGGTCGCTGTGTGTGCCTACAAGGTGGCAGCATGGTATTCATATATAAAATAACAGAACATAAAAATAACCCTATGGGTACTGTGTGTGCCCACATGGTGTCTATATGGTTTCCATACAAATAATTATAACCCATTAAAATCATTAAAATCCCCTATGGACGATATGTGTTTGCCTACAAGGTGTCTATATGGTTTCCATAAAAATAATCATTTTCCATCAAAATCACCCTATGGATGCTGTATGTGCCTTCAAGGTGTCAGCATGGTATCTGTATTTCAAATCAGTCCAATAATATAACCCTATGGAAGCTGTGCGTGCTAAGATGTTTTCTATATGGTTTCCATTCAAATAATTTCCACCCTTCAAAATCCCCTATGGACGCTGTGTGTGCCTACAAGGTGTCAGCATTGTATTTCAAATAAGTCCATCAATATAACCCTATGGAAGCTGTGCGTGCCAACATGTTTTCTATATGGTTTCCATTCAAATTATTACCACCCATCGAAATCCCCTATGAACGCTTTGTGTGCATACAAGGTGGCAGCAAGGTATCTATATATAAAAAAACAGAACATAAAAATAACCCTATGGACACTGTGCGTGCCAACATGTTTTCTATATGGTTTCCATACAAATAATAACCACCCATCAAAATCCCCTATAAATGCTGTGTGTGCCTACAAGGTGTCTATATGGTTTCCATTCAAATAATCAACATCCGTCAAAATCACCCTATGGATGCTGTGTGTGCCTACAAGGTGTCAGCATGGTATCTGTATTTAAAATCACAGACCATTTGTGTCACAGGTGTCAGAATAGTATCTGTATTTAAAATCACAGTTCATTAAAATAACCCTATGGACTCTGTGCGTGCCAACATGTTTTACACATGGTTTCTTTATCAATAATTACCACCCATCAAAGTCCACTATGGTCGCTTTGTGTGCCTACAAGGTGGCAGCATGGTATCCATATATAAAATAACAGAACTTAAAAATAACCTTATGGGTACTGTGTTTGCCCACATGGAGTCTATATGGTTTCCATACAAATAAATACAACCCATAAAAATCCCCTATGGACGCTGTGAGTGCCTATATGGTAAGTACAAGGTGTCTATATGGTTTTCATAAAAATAATCATTATCCATCAAAATCACCCTATGGACGCTGTATGTGCCTTCAAGGTGTCAGCATGGTTTCTGTATTTCAAATCAGTCCATTAATATAACTCTATGGAAGCTGTGCGTGCTAAGATGGTTTCTATATGGTTTTCATTAAAATAATTTCCACCTGTCAAAATCCCCTATGGACGCTGTGTGTGCCTACAAGGTGTCAGCATGGTATCTGTTTTTAAAATCACAGTCCATCAAAATGACCCTATGGATGCTGTGCATGCCAATATGTTTTATATATGGTTTCCATACTAATAATTACAAACCATCAAAATCCCCTATGGACGATGTGTGTGCCTACAAGGTGTCTAAATGGTTTCCATTAAAATAAACATTATCCATCAAAATCACCCTATGGACGCTGTATATGCCTTCAAGGTGTCAGCATGGTATCTGTATTTAAAATCACAGACCATTTAAAAAACCCTATGGACACTGTGCGTGCCAACATGTTTTCTTTATGGTTTCCAAATAAATAATTACCACCCGTCAAAATACCCTTTGGACGCTGTGTGTGCCTACAAGGTATCTATATGGTTTCCATACAAATATTCATCGTCTATCACTATCACAATATGGACGCTGAGTGTGCCAACAAGGTGTCAGCATTGTATCTGTATTTATCATCTAAGTCCATTAAAATAACCCTCTGGACACTGTGCGTGCCAACATGTTTTCTATATGATTTCCATACAAATATTTAACACCCATCAAAATCCGATATGGACGATGTGTGTGACTACAAGGTGTCAGAATGGTATTTTATTTAAAATCACAGTCCATTAAAATAACACTATGGATGCTGTGCGTGCCAATATGTTTTATATATGATTTCCATACTAATAATTACAAATTATCAAATCCACTATGATCGCTGTGTGTGCCTACGAGGTGTCAGCATGGTTTCTGTGTTTTAAATCACAGTCCATTTAAATAACCCTATGGACGCTGTGCGTGCCAACATGTTTTCTTATGGTTTCCAAATAAATAATTACCCTCCATCAAAATCCCCTATGGACGCTGTGTGTGCCTACAAGGTATCTTTATGGTTTCCATACAAATAATCATTATCCATCAAAATCACCCTATTGACACTGTGTGTTCCTACAAGGTATCAGCATGGTATCTGTTTTTAAAAACACAGTCCATTTAAATAACCCTATGGACGCTGTGCGTGCCAACATGTTTTCCATATGGTTTCCATACAAATAATTACCACCCATCAAAATTCCCTATGGACGCTGTGTGTGCCTACAAGGTGTAAGCATGGTATCTGTATTTCAAATCAGTCCATTAATATAACCCTATAGAAGCTGTGCGTGCCAACATGTTTTCTATATGGTTTCCATTCAAATATTTACCATCCATCAAAATTCCCTATGGACGCTGTGTGTGCATACAAGGTGTCAGCATGGTATCTGTATTTAAAATCACAGTTCATTTAAATAACCCTATGGACGCTGTTAGTGCCAACATGTTTTATACATGGTTTCCATACCAATAATTACCACCCATCAAAATCCACTATGGTCGCTGTGTGTGCCTACAAGGTGGCAGCATGGTATCTATATATATATAATAACAGGACATAAAAATAACCCTATGGACACTGTGTGTGCCCACTTGGTGTCTATATGGTTTCCATATAAAAAATAACAACCCATCAAAATCCCCTATGGAAGCTGTGTGTGCCTACAAGGTGTCAGCATGGTTTCTGTATTTAAAATCACAGTTCATTAAAATAACCCTTTGGACGCTGTGCGTGCCAACATCTTTTATATATGGTTTCCATACTAATAATTACAACCCATCAAAATCCACTATGGTCGCTGTGTGTGCCTACAAGGTGGCAGCATGGTATTCATATATAAAATAACAGAACATAAAAATAACCCTATGGGTACTGTGTGTGCCCACATGGTGTCTATATGGTTTCCATACAAATAATTATAACCCATTAAAATCATTAAAATCCCCTATGGACGATATGTGTTTGCCTACAAGGTGTCTATATGGTTTCCATAAAAATAATCATTTTCCATCAAAATCACCCTATGGATGCTGTATGTGCCTTCAAGGTGTCAGCATGGTATCTGTATTTCAAATCAGTCCAATAATATAACCCTATGGAAGCTGTGCGTGCTAAGATGTTTTCTATATGGTTTCCATTCAAATAATTTCCACCCTTCAAAATCCCCTATGGACGCTGTGTGTGCCTACAAGGTGTCAGCATTGTATTTCAAATAAGTCCATCAATATAACCCTATGGAAGCTGTGCGTGCCAACATGTTTTCTATATGGTTTCCATTCAAATTATTACCACCCATCGAAATCCCCTATGAACGCTTTGTGTGCATACAAGGTGGCAGCAAGGTATCTATATATAAAAAAACAGAACATAAAAATAACCCTATGGACACTGTGCGTGCCAACATGTTTTCTATATGGTTTCCATACAAATAATAACCACCCATCAAAATCCCCTATAAATGCTGTGTGTGCCTACAAGGTGTCTATATGGTTTCCATTCAAATAATCAACATCCGTCAAAATCACCCTATGGATGCTGTGTGTGCCTACAAGGTGTCAGCATGGTATCTGTATTTAAAATCACAGACCATTTGTGTCACAGGTGTCAGAATAGTATCTGTATTTAAAATCACAGTTCATTAAAATAACCCTATGGACTCTGTGCGTGCCAACATGTTTTACACATGGTTTCTTTATCAATAATTACCACCCATCAAAGTCCACTATGGTCGCTTTGTGTGCCTACAAGGTGGCAGCATGGTATCCATATATAAAATAACAGAACTTAAAAATAACCTTATGGGTACTGTGTTTGCCCACATGGAGTCTATATGGTTTCCATACAAATAAATACAACCCATAAAAATCCCCTATGGACGCTGTGAGTGCCTATATGGTAAGTACAAGGTGTCTATATGGTTTTCATAAAAATAATCATTATCCATCAAAATCACCCTATGGACGCTGTATGTGCCTTCAAGGTGTCAGCATGGTTTCTGTATTTCAAATCAGTCCATTAATATAACTCTATGGAAGCTGTGCGTGCTAAGATGGTTTCTATATGGTTTTCATTAAAATAATTTCCACCTGTCAAAATCCCCTATGGACGCTGTGTGTGCCTACAAGGTGTCAGCATGGTATCTGTTTTTAAAATCACAGTCCATCAAAATGACCCTATGGATGCTGTGCATGCCAATATGTTTTATATATGGTTTCCATACTAATAATTACAAACCATCAAAATCCCCTATGGACGATGTGTGTGCCTACAAGGTGTCTAAATGGTTTCCATTAAAATAAACATTATCCATCAAAATCACCCTATGGACGCTGTATATGCCTTCAAGGTGTCAGCATGGTATCTGTATTTAAAATCACAGACCATTTAAAAAACCCTATGGACACTGTGCGTGCCAACATGTTTTCTTTATGGTTTCCAAATAAATAATTACCACCCGTCAAAATACCCTTTGGACGCTGTGTGTGCCTACAAGGTATCTATATGGTTTCCATACAAATATTCATCGTCTATCACTATCACAATATGGACGCTGAGTGTGCCAACAAGGTGTCAGCATTGTATCTGTATTTATCATCTAAGTCCATTAAAATAACCCTCTGGACACTGTGCGTGCCAACATGTTTTCTATATGATTTCCATACAAATATTTAACACCCATCAAAATCCGATATGGACGATGTGTGTGACTACAAGGTGTCAGAATGGTATTTTATTTAAAATCACAGTCCATTAAAATAACACTATGGATGCTGTGCGTGCCAATATGTTTTATATATGATTTCCATACTAATAATTACAAATTATCAAATCCACTATGATCGCTGTGTGTGCCTACAAGGTGTCAGCATGGTTTCTGTGTTTTAAATCACAGTCCATTTAAATAACCCTATGGACGCTGTGCGTGCCAACATGTTTTCTTATGGTTTCCAAATAAATAATTACCCTCCATCAAAATCCCCTATGGACGCTGTGTGTGCCTACAAGGTATCTTTATGGTTTCCATACAAATAATCATTATCCATCAAAATCACCCTATGGACACTGTGTGTTCCTACAAGGTATCAGCATGGTATCTGTTTTTAAAAACACAGTCCATTTAAATAACCCTATGGACGCTGTGCGTGCCAACATGTTTTCCATATGGTTTCCATACAAATAATTACCACCCATCAAAATTCCCTATGGACGCTGTGTGTGCCTACAAGGTGTAAGCATGGTATCTGTATTTCAAATCAGTCCATTAATATAACCCTATAGAAGCTGTGCGTGCCAACATGTTTTCTATATGGTTTCCATTCAAATATTTACCATCCATCAAAATTCCCTATGGACGCTGTGTGTGCATACAAGGTGTCAGCATGGTATCTGTATTTAAAATCACAGTTCATTTAAATAACCCTATGGACGCTGTTAGTGCCAACATGTTTTATACATGGTTTCCATACCAATAATTACCACCCATCAAAATCCACTATGGTCGCTGTGTGTGCCTACAAGGTGGCAGCATGGTATCTATATATATATAATAACAGGACATAAAAATAACCCTATGGACACTGTGTGTGCCCACTTGGTGTCTATATGGTTTCCATATAAAAAATAACAACCCATCAAAATCCCCTATGGAAGCTGTGTGTGCCTACAAGGTGTCAGCATGGTTTCTGTATTTAAAATCACAGTTCATTAAAATAACCCTTTGGACGCTGTGCGTGCCAACATCTTTTATATATGGTTTCCATACTAATAATTACAACCCATCAAAATCCACTATGGTCGCTGTGTGTGCCTACAAGGTGGCAGCATGGTATTCATATATAAAATAACAGAACATAAAAATAACCCTATGGGTACTGTGTGTGCCCACATGGTGTCTATATGAATTCCATACAAATAATTATAACCCATTAAAATCATTAAAATCCCCTATGGACGATGTGTTTGCCTACAAGGTGTCTATATGGTTTCCATAAAAATAATCATTTTCCATCAAAATCACCCTATGGATGCTGTATGTGCCTTCAAGGTGTCAGCATGGTATCTGTATTTCAAATCAGTCCAATAATATAACCCTATGGAAGCTGTGCGTGCTAAGATGTTTTCTATATGGTTTCCATTCAAATAATTTCCACCCTTCAAAATCCCCTATGGACGCTGTGTGTGCCTACAAGGTGTCAGCATTGTATTTCAAATAAGTCCATCAATATAACCCTATGGAAGCTGTGCGTGCCAACATGTTTTCTATATGGTTTCCATTCAAATTATTACCACCCATCGAAATCCCCTATGAACGCTTTGTGTGCATACAAGGTGGCAGCAAGGTATCTATATATAAAAAAACAGAACATAAAAATAACCCTATGGACACTGTGCGTGCCAACATGTTTTCTATATGGTTTCCATACAAATAATAACCACCCATCAAAATCCCCTATAAATGCTGTGTGTGCCTACAAGGTGTCTATATGGTTTCCATTCAAATAATCAACATCCGTCAAAATCACCCTATGGATGCTGTGTGTGCCTACAAGGTGTCAGCATGGTATCTGTATTTAAAATCACAGACCATTTGTGTCACAGGTGTCAGAATAGTATCTGTATTTAAAATCACAGTTCATTAAAATAACCCTATGGACTCTGTGCGTGCCAACATGTTTTACACATGGTTTCTTTATCAATAATTACCACCCATCAAAGTCCACTATGGTCGCTTTGTGTGCCTACAAGGTGGCAGCATGGTATCCATATATAAAATAACAGAACTTAAAAATAACCTTATGGGTACTGTGTTTGCCCACATGGAGTCTATATGGTTTCCATACAAATAAATACAACCCATAAAAATCCCCTATGGACGCTGTGAGTGCCTATATGGTAAGTACAAGGTGTCTATATGGTTTTCATAAAAATAATCATTATCCATCAAAATCACCCTATGGACGCTGTATGTGCCTTCAAGGTGTCAGCATGGTTTCTGTATTTCAAATCAGTCCATTAATATAACTCTATGGAAGCTGTGCGTGCTAAGATGGTTTCTATATGGTTTTCATTAAAATAATTTCCACCTGTCAAAATCCCCTATGGACGCTGTGTGTGCCTACAAGGTGTCAGCATGGTATCTGTTTTTAAAATCACAGTCCATCAAAATGACCCTATGGATGCTGTGCATGCCAATATGTTTTATATATGGTTTCCATACTAATAATTACAAACCATCAAAATCCCCTATGGACGATGTGTGTGCCTACAAGGTGTCTAAATGGTTTCCATTAAAATAAACATTATCCATCAAAATCACCCTATGGACGCTGTATATGCCTTCAAGGTGTCAGCATGGTATCTGTATTTAAAATCACAGACCATTTAAAAAACCCTATGGACACTGTGCGTGCCAACATGTTTTCTTTATGGTTTCCAAATAAATAATTACCACCCGTCAAAATACCCTTTGGACGCTGTGTGTGCCTACAAGGTATCTATATGGTTTCCATACAAATATTCATCGTCTATCACTATCACAATATGGACGCTGAGTGTGCCAACAAGGTGTCAGCATTGTATCTGTATTTATCATCTAAGTCCATTAAAATAACCCTCTGGACACTGTGCGTGCCAACATGTTTTCTATATGATTTCCATACAAATATTTAACACCCATCAAAATCCGATATGGACGATGTGTGTGACTACAAGGTGTCAGAATGGTATTTTATTTAAAATCACAGTCCATTAAAATAACACTATGGATGCTGTGCGTGCCAATATGTTTTATATATGATTTCCATACTAATAATTACAAATTATCAAATCCACTATGATCGCTGTGTGTGCCTACAAGGTGTCAGCATGGTTTCTGTGTTTTAAATCACAGTCCATTTAAATAACCCTATGGACGCTGTGCGTGCCAACATGTTTTCTTATGGTTTCCAAATAAATAATTACCCTCCATCAAAATCCCCTATGGACGCTGTGTGTGCCTACAAGGTATCTTTATGGTTTCCATACAAATAATCATTATCCATCAAAATCACCCTATTGACACTGTGTGTTCCTACAAGGTATCAGCATGGTATCTGTTTTTAAAAACACAGTCCATTTAAATAACCCTATGGACGCTGTGCGTGCCAACATGTTTTCCATATGGTTTCCATACAAATAATTACCACCCATCAAAATTCCCTATGGACGCTGTATGTGCCTACAAGGTGTAAGCATGGTATCTGTATTTCAAATCAGTCCATTAATATAACCCTATAGAAGCTGTGCGTGCCAACATGTTTTCTATATGGTTTCCATTCAAATATTTACCATCCATCAAAATTCCCTATGGACGCTGTGTGTGCATACAAGGTGTCAGCATGGTATCTGTATTTAAAATCACAGTTCATTTAAATAACCCTATGGACGCTGTTAGTGCCAACATGTTTTATACATGGTTTCCATACCAATAATTACCACCCATCAAAATCCACTATGGTCGCTGTGTGTGCCTACAAGGTGGCAGTATGGTATCTATATATATAATAACAGGACATAAAAATAACCCTATGGACACTGTGTGTGCCCACTTGGTGTCTATATGGTTTCCATATAAAAAATAACAACCCATCAAAATCCCCTATGGAAGCTGTGTGTGCCTACAAGGTGGCAGCATGGTATTCATATATAAAATAACAGAACATAAAAATAACCCTATGGGTACTGTGTGTGCCCACATGGTGTCTATATGGTTTCCATACAAATAATTATAACCCATTAAAATCATTAAAATCCCCTATGGACGATGTGTTTGCCTACAAGGTGTCTATATGGTTTCCATAAAAATAATCATTTTCCATCAAAATCACCCTATGGATGCTGTATGTGCCTTCGAGGTGTCAGCATGGTATCTGTATTTCAAATCAGTCCAATAATATAACCCTATGGAAGCTGTGCGTGCTAAGATGTTTTCTATATGGTTTCCATTCAAATAATTTCCACCCTTCAAAATCCCCTATGGACGCTGTGTGTGCCTACAAGGTGTCAGCATTGTATTTCAAATAAGTCCATCAATATAACCCTATGGAAGCTGTGCGTGCCAACATGTTTTCTATATGGTTTCCATTCAAATTATTACCACCCATCGAAATCCCCTATGAACGCTTTGTGTGCATACAAGGTGGCAGCAAGGTATCTATATATAAAAAAACAGAACATAAAAATAACCCTATGGACACTGTGCGTGCCAACATGTTTTCTATGTGGTTTCCATACAAATAATAACCACCCATCAAAATCCCCTATAAATGCTGTGTGTGCCTACAAGGTGTCTATATGGTTTCCATTCAAATAATCAACATCCGTCAAAATCACCCTATGGATGCTGTGTGTGCCTACAAGGTGTCAGCATGGTATCTGTATTTAAAATCACAGACCATTTGTGTCACAGGTGTCAGAATAGTATCTGTATTTAAAATCACAGTTCATTAAAATAACCCTATGGACTCTGTGCGTGCCAACATGTTTTACACATGGTTTCTATATCAATAATTACCACCCATCAAAGTCCACTATGGTCGCTTTGTGTGCCTACAAGGTGGCAGCATGGTATCCATATATAAAATAACAGAACTTAAAAATAACCTTATGGGTACTGTGTTTGCCCACATGGAGTCTATATGGTTTCCATACAAATAAATACAACCCATAAAAATCCCCTATGGACGCTGTGAGTGCCTATATGGTAAGTACAAGGTGTCTATATGGTTTTCATAAAAATAATCATTATCCATCAAAATCACCCTATGGACGCTGTATGTGCCTTCAAGGTGTCAGCATGGTTTCTGTATTTCAAATCAGTCCATTAATATTAACTCTATGGAAGCTGTGCGTGCTAAGATGGTTTCTATATGGTTTTCATTAAAATAATTTCCACCTGTCAAAATCCCCTATGGACGCTGTGTGTGCCTACAAGGTGTCAGCATGGTATCTGTTTTTAAAATCACAGTCCATCAAAATGACCCTATGGATGCTGTGCATGCCAATATGTTTTATATATGGTTTCCATACTAATAATTACAAACCATCAAAATCCCCTATGGACGATGTGTGTGCCTACAAGGTGTCTAAATGGTTTCCATTAAAATAAACATTATCCATCAAAATCACCCTATGGACGCTGTATATGCCTTCAAGGTGTCAGCATGGTATCTGTATTTAAAATCACAGACCATTTAAAAAACCCTATGGACACTGTGCGTGCCAACATGTTTTCTTTATGGTTTCCAAATAAATAATTACCACCCGTCAAAATACCCTTTGGACGCTGTGTGTGCCTACAAGGTATCTATATGGTTTCTATACAAATATTCATCGTCTATCACTATCACAATATGGACGCTGAGTGTGCCAACAAGGTGTCAGCATTGTATCTGTATTTATCATCTAAGTCCATTAAAATAACCCTCTGGACACTGTGCGTGCCAACATGTTTTCTATATGATTTCCATACAAATATTTAACACCCATCAAAATCCGATATGGACGATGTGTGTGACTACAAGGTGTCAGAATGGTATTTTATTTAAAATCACAGTCCATTAAAATAACACTATGGATGCTGTGCGTGCCAATATGTTTTACATATATATGATTTCCATACTAATAATTACAAATTATCAAATCCACTATGATCGCTGTGTGTGCCTACGAGGTGTCAGCATGGTTTCTGTGTTTTAAATCACAGTCCATTTAAATAACCCTATGGACGCTGTGCGTGCCAACATGTTTTCTTATGGTTTCCAAATAAATAATTACCCTCCATCAAAATCCCCTATGGACGCTGTGTGTGCCTACAAGGTATCTTTATGGTTTCCATACAAATAATCATTATCCATCAAAATCACCCTATTGACACTGTGTGTTCCTACAAGGTATCAGCATGGTATCTGTTTTTAAAAACACAGTCCATTTAAATAACCCTATGGACGCTGTGCGTGCCAACATGTTTTCCATATGGTTTCCATACAAATAATTACCACCCATCAAAATTCCCTATGGACGCTGTGTGTGCCTACAAGGTGTAAGCATGGTATCTGTATTTCAAATCAGTCCATTAATATAACCCTATAGAAGCTGTGCGTGCCAACATGTTTTCTATATGGTTTCCATTCAAATATTTACCATCCATCAAAATTCCCTATGGACGCTGTGTGTGCATACAAGGTGTCAGCATGGTATCTGTATTTAAAATCACAGTTCATTTAAATAACCCTATGGACGCTGTTAGTGCCAACATGTTTTATACATGGTTTCCATACCAATAATTACCACCCATCAAAATCCACTATGGTCGCTGTGTGTGCCTACAAGGTGGCAGTATGGTATCTATATATATAATAACAGGACATAAAAATAACCCTATGGACACTGTGTGTGCCCACTTGGTGTCTATATGGTTTCCATATAAAAAATAACAACCCATCAAAATCCCCTATGGAAGCTGTGTGTGCCTACAAGGTGGCAGCATGGTATTCATATATAAAATAACAGAACATAAAAATAACCCTATGGGTACTGTGTGTGCCCACATGGTGTCTATATGGTTTCCATACAAATAATTATAACCCATTAAAATCATTAAAATCCCCTATGGACGATGTGTTTGCCTACAAGGTGTCTATATGGTTTCCATAAAAATAATCATTTTCCATCAAAATCACCCTATGGATGCTGTATGTGCCTTCGAGGTGTCAGCATGGTATCTGTATTTCAAATCAGTCCAATAATATAACCCTATGGAAGCTGTGCGTGCTAAGATGTTTTCTATATGGTTTCCATTCAAATAATTTCCACCCTTCAAAATCCCCTATGGACGCTGTGTGTGCCTACAAGGTGTCAGCATTGTATTTCAAATAAGTCCATCAATATAACCCTATGGAAGCTGTGCGTGCCAACATGTTTTCTATATGGTTTCCATTCAAATTATTACCACCCATCGAAATCCCCTATGAACGCTTTGTGTGCATACAAGGTGGCAGCAAGGTATCTATATATAAAAAAACAGAACATAAAAATAACCCTATGGACACTGTGCGTGCCAACATGTTTTCTATGTGGTTTCCATACAAATAATAACCACCCATCAAAATCCCCTATAAATGCTGTGTGTGCCTACAAGGTGTCTATATGGTTTCCATTCAAATAATCAACATCCGTCAAAATCACCCTATGGATGCTGTGTGTGCCTACAAGGTGTCAGCATGGTATCTGTATTTAAAATCACAGACCATTTGTGTCACAGGTGTCAGAATAGTATCTGTATTTAAAATCACAGTTCATTAAAATAACCCTATGGACTCTGTGCGTGCCAACATGTTTTACACATGGTTTCTATATCAATAATTACCACCCATCAAAGTCCACTATGGTCGCTTTGTGTGCCTACAAGGTGGCAGCATGGTATCCTCATGGAACTCTTCTGGCGCTGTCCTAGCTGCCGGTCCTGTTTTTACCCCGCTCCGGAAAAAAAATCATTTGTTCTGGACTCTCTGGTTCTTTTAATTTATATTTTACATAATAATTATCTTTATAACATTAGCCTCAGTTTGAGTGAAAAAAAATAATAGTTTTGCTTGTAAAAAACTGTGTTTTGTGAAGAATTATCGAAAATATTAACTTTATCTTTGTCAATATTCAACAAATGTGTTAAAAGTGCGTTCGATGGTTATGCGATTCCCAGACCCGAGCCGGATACACCACGTGTGACCAGTAATTTGACGCTCGACGGACCCAAAGGAAAGTAATCCATCAATATAACTTTTATTACTGTTTTGTCCAAAAATGAACAATGCTTTGACTTTATTTTGTCCATGCCATTTAAGTAAATTGCTTAAAACGTCGGGATATGTGTATGGAGGATAGTAAATCTAGGATTGTTTACACAGTAGAGAACCTTCTACAGTTTCAGAATCACACCGCAATTAATAAATTTAATAGAAGTAACATACTTAAACATAATTTAAATTCAAATAATCTTTATCAGGAAAGATACATCCGGAAAAAAAGATACAGAGGATGTCGCGGAGGCAGAAAGCATAAAGATCTACCGGAAATCTTAGATACTGTAGGCATTGAAAGTCAAGGAAATGCGAAGCCAAATAGGCATGTAGGTAAAGCATATCCAGTCTCGATTGGTACATGGAACGCTCGCTCAATTAATAATAAGATCGATGACATCTGTGATATAGTAGCGGACTATAAAATAGATGTTTTGGCTATTACTGAAACGTGGCATGAAGATAGCAACTCTGTCACCATTAAACAGCTCCGTAGCAGAGGTTTTAATATTATTGAGCGGGCGCGCAGGTCCGAAGATTGTAAAAAACGTGACGATCTTTCGTGGACAAATCATGGCGGAATAGTTATACTTACAAACAATAATTTTAAACTAATGAATATAAGACTACCTTTGTTCTCGAGTTTCGAATCCATTTGTTGCAGAATAACAGTAGGAAGTAAAAATTTTACTCTCATAACAATTTATCGGCCCGGCTCTAAGGCACCGACTACTAAATTTTTTTCAGAAATAAAATCCCTGTTAGAATGGGCGGTTACTCGCACAGAATTATTAATTATAACTGGAGACATAAATATTCGTTTCGACCGTGAAACAGATTCAGCGACCAAACGCTTTAATGTACTTCTGAGTGATTTTGATTGTCTTCAAGAAGTAAACACCTCAACTCATAACGCAGGAGGTATATTGGATGTTATAATACGACGCAAATGTGATGAACATATTGCAGTCAATGTAACAGACATCGGACTGTCAGATCACAAACTAGTACATGGCGAAATCAATATCGGCAAACCCACCCCTATCTACAGATCCTTCACATCACGGTCGTGGAGGAAACTAGATATTAATAAATTTAAGACCGATATCTCGAACTCCTTAATTGGTCTGGATACTGATCGTAGTTCCAAGAATGTCGACCAGCTGGCTGATTTGTACAATGGTGTACTTTTCAGCTTGATAGACAAACATGCGCCTTTAACCACGAAAACCGTTCGTAAAAGGAAATCAGATGCATGGTTTGACGAGGAATGTCGACATGGAAAACAAAAACTACGGCGTTTTGAGCGTAAATATAGAAAGACGCTATTAGTTTCAGATCGCTTAAAGTGGCTCGAAGCACAAACCACTAATAGATTTTTGATTCAATCAAAACAATCTGCATATTGGTGTTCGAGAATTAGAGAACATAAGTCGTCTCCGAAACTCCTGTGGCAAAGTCTGCAATCTGTCCGCGGAGATTGTGAACTTAAAATCAACACACAAGCCACTGCTTCCGAATTCGCTATTTTTTTCAAAAATAAAATCGAAAATATTCGGAAAGCAACATCATTGGTTAAAAATCCAACAATTTCCTGTAATGCCTTGCAGTATCTGAAATTTTTCGAGTCCACAAATATAAGTGAGGTAACAAAACTTATTAATGCTTTGCCCAATAAACAGTGTTTACTGGACCCACTACCGACATGGCTTTTGAAAGAATGTGTTAACGAGATTGCTCCATTTATAAGAGATCTTATAAACATGTCTCTGGAGAAAAGCATTGTTCCAAGGGCCATGAAAAAGGCAAACGTTACACCACTAATAAAAAATTCTCAGATGGACTCCGAGGACCTTTCAAGCTACCGCCCAATTTCCAACCTTCCTGTCATATCAAAAATAATAGAGAAAATTGTTGCCCATAGACTGACAACGTATGTTGAAAATAGCAAGTTGTTTTCAGAGAGGCAATCGGCATACAGGCGATACCACTCTACAGAGACAGGCGTAGTGAGAGTACTGTCTGATATAATAACTGCTGTGGATGCTGGTGACCTTGTTTTGGTTTCCTTTTTGGATATGAGTGCTGCTTTCGACACGGTTGATCACAATATTCTGCTGGAACGCTTGAGAAAGACATACGGCATCTGTGATAAAGCACTTGCATGGTTTTGCTCATACCTTCGAGAACGTGAATATTCAGTCATTTTTCAAAAAGTTAAATCCCCTTATCATTCCGTCTCTACTGGTGTACCCCAGGGATCAGTCCTAGGTCCTCTTCTATACCTTCTATATACGAAAGACATAGAAAATATTATAAAGTCACACGGATTGTGGTCTCACTGCTATGCGGATGACACTCAAATTTATTTTTATTGTAGGCCGGAGGAAAAATATAAACTTGTTGACTCTATTAATAAGTGCATTGAGAGAATAGGAGAATGGATGGCTGAAAACAGATTGACGTTAAACCCGTCCAAAACGGAACATCTCTGGATAGCCACACCTAAACGACAGAATTTGATTGATAACACGACACCACTCAATCCAAAGAGTACAACTACACCGGCCGTCAAACTGCTCGGCGTGTTCTTAGATTCTGATCTCTCCCTTGAGACTCAAATAAGCAAAACAACAAGTACATGTTTTTATCAGCTAAGGCAAATTAAAAGCATTCGCAAGAATCTGCCAGTTGATGCTGCCCGTCAATTAATAAATGCATTTGTAATATCGAGAGTAGATTATTGTAACGGTATATACACGGGTCTACCAAACAATAAAATGACTCGACTGCAATCAGTGTTAAACGCAGCAGCGAGACTAATTTTTGGAATTTCTAAATTCAGTCACATCACCCCACTACTTCACAAACTCCACTGGTTACGCTTTCCCGAAAGGGTTGAGTATAAACTCTGCCTACTCATGTATAAATCAATACACAATATGGCTCCAGAGTATCTTAAGGAGCTGTGTATTCCAGATGAATTGGTTGATAGACGTCTCACACTTCGATCGGCTACAACATCTGCAATGGGCAAAGTAATCTTACCAGCTCGCAACCAACGCACTAAATTTGGCGAGCGTGCCTTTGCTGTTGCAGGACCGACGGCGTGGAATGCTCTTCCACCAATGGTTAGAAATAGTGAGAGTGAGATGATCTTGAGAAAAAGACTAAAGACACATTTGTTTGCTAAATCATTTCCACCATAATATTTTCCCCAATTCATTCACCGTGAAGCGCCCTTGAGGTATTTTTTTACGAAAATGGCGCTATATAAGTTATCCAAATTTATTATTATTATTATTATTATCCATATATAAAATAACAGAACTTAAAAATAACCTTATGGGTACTGTGTTTGCCCACATGGAGTCTATATGGTTTCCATACAAATAAATACAACCCATAAAAATCCCCTATGGACGCTGTGAGTGCCTATATGGTAAGTACAAGGTGTCTATATGGTTTTCATAAAAATAATCATTATCCATCAAAATCACCCTATGGACGCTGTATGTGCCTTCAAGGTGTCAGCATGGTTTCTGTATTTCAAATCAGTCCATTAATATAACTCTATGGAAGCTGTGCGTGCTAAGATGGTTTCTATATGGTTTTCATTAAAATAATTTCCACCTGTCAAAATCCCCTATGGACGCTGTGTGTGCCTACAAGGTGTCAGCATGGTATCTGTTTTTAAAATCACAGTCCATCAAAATGACCCTATGGATGCTGTGCATGCCAATATGTTTTATATATGGTTTCCATACTAATAATTACAAACCATCAAAATCCCCTATGGACGATGTGTGTGCCTACAAGGTGTCTAAATGGTTTCCATTAAAATAAACATTATCCATCAAAATCACCCTATGGACGCTGTATATGCCTTCAAGGTGTCAGCATGGTATCTGTATTTAAAATCACAGACCATTTAAAAAACCCTATGGACACTGTGCGTGCCAACATGTTTTCTTTATGGTTTCCAAATAAATAATTACCACCCGTCAAAATACCCTTTGGACGCTGTGTGTGCCTACAAGGTATCTATATGGTTTCCATACAAATATTCATCGTCTATCACTATCACAATATGGACGCTGAGTGTGCCAACAAGGTGTCAGCATTGTATCTGTATTTATCATCTAAGTCCATTAAAATAACCCTCTGGACACTGTGCGTGCCAACATGTTTTCTATATGATTTCCATACAAATATTTAACACCCATCAAAATCCGATATGGACGATGTGTGTGACTACAAGGTGTCAGAATGGTATTTTATTTAAAATCACAGTCCATTAAAATAACACTATGGATGCTGTGCGTGCCAATATGTTTTATATATGATTTCCATACTAATAATTACAAATTATCAAATCCACTATGATCGCTGTGTGTGCCTACGAGGTGTCAGCATGGTTTCTGTGTTTTAAATCACAGTCCATTTAAATAACCCTATGGACGCTGTGCGTGCCAACATGTTTTCTTATGGTTTCCAAATAAATAATTACCCTCCATCAAAATCCGCTATGGACGCTGTGTGTGCCTACAAGGTATCTTTATGGTTTCCATACAAATAATCATTATCCATCAAAATCACCCTATTGACACTGTGTGTTCCTACAAGGTATCAGCATGGTATCTGTTTTTAAAAACACAGTCCATTTAAATAACCCTATGGACGCTGTGCGTGCCAACATGTTTTCCATATGGTTTCCATACAAATAATTACCACCCATCAAAATTCCCTATGGACGCTGTGTGTGCCTACAAGGTGTAAGCATGGTATCTGTATTTCAAATCAGTCCATTAATATAACCCTATAGAAGCTGTGCGTGCCAACATGTTTTCTATATGGTTTCCATTCAAATATTTACCATCCATCAAAATTCCCTATGGACGCTGTGTGTGCATACAAGGTGTCAGCATGGTATCTGTATTTAAAATCACAGTTCATTTAAATAACCCTATGGACGCTGTTAGTGCCAACATGTTTTATACATGGTTTCCATACCAATAATTACCACCCATCAAAATCCACTATGGTCGCTGTGTGTGCCTACAAGGTGGCAGCATGGTATCTATATATATATAATAACAGGACATAAAAATAACCCTATGGACACTGTGTGTGCCCACTTGGTGTCTATATGGTTTCCATATAAAAAATAACAACCCATCAAAATCCCCTATGGAAGCTGTGTGTGCCTACAAGGTGTCAGCATGGTTTCTGTATTTAAAATCACAGTTCATTAAAATAACCCTTTGGACGCTGTGCGTGCCAACATCTTTTATATATGGTTTCCATACTAATAATTACAACCCATCAAAATCCACTATGGTCGCTGTGTGTGCCTACAAGGTGGCAGCATGGTATTCATATATAAAATAACAGAACATAAAAATAACCCTATGGGTACTGTGTGTGCCCACATGGTGTCTATATGGTTTCCATACAAATAATTATAACCCATTAAAATCATTAAAATCCCCTATGGACGATGTGTTTGCCTACAAGGTGTCTATATGGTTTCCATAAAAATAATCATTTTCCATCAAAATCACCCTATGGATGCTGTATGTGCCTTCAAGGTGTCAGCATGGTATCTGTATTTCAAATCAGTCCAATAATATAACCCTATGGAAGCTGTGCGTGCTAAGATGTTTTCTATATGGTTTCCATTCAAATAATTTCCACCCTTCAAAATCCCCTATGGACGCTGTGTGTGCCTACAAGGTGTCAGCATTGTATTTCAAATAAGTCCATCAATATAACCCTATGGAAGCTGTGCGTGCCAACATGTTTTCTATATGGTTTCCATTCAAATTATTACCACCCATCGAAATCCCCTATGAACGCTTTGTGTGCATACAAGGTGGCAGCAAGGTATCTATATATAAAAAAACAGAACATAAAAATAACCCTATGGACACTGTGCGTGCCAACATGTTTTCTATGTGGTTTCCATACAAATAATAACCACCCATCAAAATCCCCTATAAATGCTGTGTGTGCCTACAAGGTGTCTATATGGTTTCCATTCAAATAATCAACATCCGTCAAAATCACCCTATGGATGCTGTGTGTGCCTACAAGGTGTCAGCATGGTATCTGTATTTAAAATCACAGACCATTTGTGTCACACGTGTCAGAATAGTATCTGTATTTAAAATCACAGTTCATTAAAATAACCCTATGGACTCTGTGCGTGCCAACATGTTTTACACATGGTTTCTATATCAATAATTACCACCCATCAAAGTCCACTATGGTCGCTTTGTGTGCCTACAAGGTGGCAGCATGGTATCCATATATAAAATAACAGAACTTAAAAATAACCTTATGGGTACTGTGTTTGCCCACATGGAGTCTATATGGTTTCCATACAAATAAATACAACCCATAAAAATCCCCTATGGACGCTGTGAGTGCCTATATGGTAAGTACAAGGTGTCTACATGGTTTTCATAAAAATAATCATTATCCATCAAAATCACCCTATGGACGCTGTATGTGCCTTCAAGGTGTCAGCATGGTTTCTGTATTTCAAATCAGTCCATTAATATAACTCTATGGAAGCTGTGCGTGCTAAGATGGTTTCTATATGGTTTTCATTAAAATAATTTCCACCTGTCAAAATCCCCTATGGACGCTGTGTGTGCCTACAAGGTGTCAGCATGGTATCTGTTTTTAAAATCACAGTCCATCAAAATGACCCTATGGATGCTGTGCATGCCAATATGTTTTATATATGGTTTCCATACTAATAATTACAAACCATCAAAATCCCCTATGGACGATGTGTGTGCCTACAAGGTGTCTAAATGGTTTCCATTAAAATAAACATTATCCATCAAAATCACCCTATGGACGCTGTATATGCCTTCAAGGTGTCAGCATGGTATCTGTATTTAAAATCACAGACCATTTAAAAAACCCTATGGACACTGTGCGTGCCAACATGTTTTCTTTATGGTTTCCAAATAAATAATTACCACCCGTCAAAATACCCTTTGGACGCTGTGTGTGCCTACAAGGTATCTATATGGTTTCCATACAAATATTCATCGTCTATCACTATCACAATATGGACGCTGAGTGTGCCAAAAAGGTGTCAGCATTGTATCTGTATTTATCATCTAAGTCCATTAAAATAACCCTCTGGACACTGTGCGTGCCAACATGTTTTCTATATGATTTCCATACAAATATTTAACACCCATCAAAATCCGATATGGACGATGTGTGTGACTACAAGGTGTCAGAATGGTATTTTATTTAAAATCACAGTCCATTAAAATAACACTATGGATGCTGTGCGTGCCAATATGTTTTATATATGATTTCCATACTAATAATTACAAATTATCAAATCCACTATGATCGCTGTGTGTGCCTACGAGGTGTCAGCATGGTTTCTGTGTTTTAAATCACAGTCCATTTAAATAACCCTATGGACGCTGTGCGTGCCAACATGTTTTCTTATGGTTTCCAAATAAATAATTACCCTCCATCAAAATCCCCTATGGACGCTGTGTGTGCCGACAAGGTATCTTTATGGTTTCCATACAAATAATCATTATCCATCAAAATCACCCTATTGACACTGTGTGTTCCTACAAGGTATCAGCATGGTATCTGTTTTTAAAAACACAGTCCATTTAAATAACCCTATGGACGCTGTGCGTGCCAACATGTTTTCCATATGGTTTCCATACAAATAATTACCACCCATCAAAATTCCCTATGGACGCTGTGTGTGCCTACAAGGTGTAAGCATGGTATCTGTATTTCAAATCAGTCCATTAATATAACCCTATAGAAGCTGTGCGTGCCAACATGTTTTCTATATGGTTTCCATTCAAATATTTACCATCCATCAAAATTCCCTATGGACGCTGTGTGTGCATACAAGGTGTCAGCATGGTATCTGTATTTAAAATCACAGTTCATTTAAATAACCCTATGGACGCTGTTAGTGCCAACATGTTTTATACATGGTTTCCATACCAATAATTACCACCCATCAAAATCCACTATGGTCGCTGTGTGTGCCTACAAGGTGGCAGCATGGTATCTATATATATAATAACAGGACATAAAAATAACCCTATGGACACTGTGTGTGCCCACTTGGTGTCTATATGGTTTCCATATAAAAAATAACAACCCATCAAAATCCCCTATGGAAGCTGTGTGTGCCTACAAGGTGTCAGCATGGTTTCTGTATTTAAAATCACAGTTCATTAAAATAACCCTTTGGACGCTGTGCGTGCCAACATCTTTTATATATGGTTTCCATACTAATAATTACAACCCATCAAAATCCACTATGGTCGCTGTGTGTGCCTACAAGGTGGCAGCATGGTATTCATATATAAAATAACAGAACATAAAAATAACCCTATGGGTACTGTGTGTGCCCACATGGTGTCTATATGGTTTCCATACAAATAATTATAACCCATTAAAATCATTAAAATCCCCTATGGACGATGTGTTTGCCTACAAGGTGTCTATATGGTTTCCATAAAAATAATCATTTTCCATCAAAATCACCCTATGGATGCTGTATGTGCCTTCAAGGTGTCAGCATGGTATCTGTATTTCAAATCAGTCCAATAATATAACCCTATGGAAGCTGTGCGTGCTAAGATGTTTTCTATATGGTTTCCATTCAAATAATTTCCACCCTTCAAAATCCCCTATGGACGCTGTGTGTGCCTACAAGGTGTCAGCATTGTATTTCAAATAAGTCCATCAATATAACCCTATGGAAGCTGTGCGTGCCAACATGTTTTCTATATGGTTTCCATTCAAATTATTACCACCCATCGAAATCCCCTATGAACGCTTTGTGTGCATACAAGGTGGCAGCAAGGTATCTATATATAAAAAAACAGAACATAAAAATAACCCTATGGACACTGTGCGTGCCAACATGTTTTCTATATGGTTTCCATACAAATAATAACCACCCATCAAAATCCCCTATAAATGCTGTGTGTGCCTACAAGGTGTCTATATGGTTTCCATTCAAATAATCAACATCCGTCAAAATCACCCTATGGATGCTGTGTGTGCCTACAAGGTGTCAGCATGGTATCTGTATTTAAAATCACAGACCACTTGTGTCACAGGTGTCAGAATAGTATCTGTATTTAAAATCACAGTTCATTAAAATAACCCTATGGACTCTGTGCGTGCCAACATGTTTTACACATGGTTTCTATATCAATAATTACCACCCATCAAAGTCCACTATGGTCGCTTTGTGTGCCTACAAGGTGGCAGCATGGTATCCATATATAAAATAACAGAACTTAAAAATAACCTTATGGGTACTGTGTTTGCCCACATGGAGTCTATATGGTTTCCATACAAATAAATACAACCCATAAAAATCCCCTATGGACGCTGTGAGTGCCTATATGGTAAGTACAAGGTGTCTATATGGTTTTCATAAAAATAATCATTATCCATCAAAATCACCCTATGGACGCTGTATGTGCCTTCAAGGTGTCAGCATGGTTTCTGTATTTCAAATCAGTCCATTAATATAACTCTATGGAAGCTGTGCGTGCTAAGATGGTTTCTATATGGTTTTCATTAAAATAATTTCCACCTGTCAAAATCCCCTATGGACGCTGTGTGTGCCTACAAGGTGTCAGCATGGTATCTGTTTTTAAAATCACAGTCCATCAAAATGACCCTATGGATGCTGTGCATGCCAATATGTTTTATATATGGTTTCCATACTAATAATTACAAACCATCAAAATCCCCTATGGACGATGTGTGTGCCTACAAGGTGTCTAAATGGTTTCCATTAAAATAAACATTATCCATCAAAATCACCCTATGGACGCTGTATATGCCTTCAAGGTGTCAGCATGGTATCTGTATTTAAAATCACAGACCATTTAAAAAACCCTATGGACACTGTGCGTGCCAACATGTTTTCTTTATGGTTTCCAAATAAATAATTACCACCCGTCAAAATACCCTTTGGACGCTGTGTGTGCCTACAAGGTATCTATATGGTTTCCATACAAATATTCATCGTCTATCACTATCACAATATGGACGCTGAGTGTGCCAAAAAGGTGTCAGCATTGTATCTGTATTTATCATCTAAGTCCATTAAAATAACCCTCTGGACACTGTGCGTGCCAACATGTTTTCTATATGATTTCCATACAAATATTTAACACCCATCAAAATCCGATATGGACGATGTGTGTGACTACAAGGTGTCAGAATGGTATTTTATTTAAAATCACAGTCCATTAAAATAACACTATGGATGCTGTGCGTGCCAATATGTTTTATATATGATTTCCATACTAATAATTACAAATTATCAAATCCACTATGATCGCTGTGTGTGCCTACAAGGTGTCAGCATGGTTTCTGTGTTTTAAATCACAGTCCATTTAAATAACCCTATGGACGCTGTGCGTGCCAACATGTTTTCTTATGGTTTCCAAATAAATAATTACCACCCATCAAAATTCCCTATGGACGCTGTGTGTGCCTACAAGGTGTAAGCATGGTATCTGTATTTCAAATCAGTCCATTAATATAACCCTATAGAAGCTGTGCGTGCCAACATGTTTTCTATATGGTTTCCATTCAAATATTTACCATCCATCAAAATTCCCTATGGACGCTGTGTGTGCATACAAGGTGTCAGCATGGTATCTGTATTTAAAATCACAGTTCATTTAAATAACCCTATGGACGCTGTTAGTGCCAACATGTTTTATACATGGTTTCCATACCAATAATTACCACCCATCAAAATCCACTATGGTCGCTGTGTGTGCCTACAAGGTGGCAGCATGGTATCTATATATATATAATAACAGGACATAAAAATAACCCTATGGACACTGTGTGTGCCCACTTGGTGTCTATATGGTTTCCATATAAAAAATAACAACCCATCAAAATCCCCTATGGAAGCTGTGTGTGCCTACAAGGTGTCAGCATGGTTTCTGTATTTAAAATCACAGTTCATTAAAATAACCCTTTGGACGCTGTGCGTGCCAACATCTTTTATATATGGTTTCCATACTAATAATTACAACCCATCAAAATCCACTATGGTCGCTGTGTGTGCCTACAAGGTGGCAGCATGGTATTCATATATAAAATAACAGAACATAAAAATAACCCTATGGGTACTGTGTGTGCCCACATGGTGTCTATATGGTTTCCATACAAATAATTATAACCCATTAAAATCATTAAAATCCCCTATGGACGATGTGTTTGCCTACAAGGTGTCTATATGGTTTCCATAAAAATAATCATTTTCCATCAAAATCACCCTATGGATGCTGTATGTGCCTTCAAGGTGTCAGCATGGTATCTGTATTTCAAATCAGTCCAATAATATAACCCTATGGAAGCTGTGCGTGCTAAGATGTTTTCTATATGGTTTCCATTCAAATAATTTCCACCCTTCAAAATCCCCTATGGACGCTGTGTGTGCCTACAAGGTGTCAGCATTGTATTTCAAATAAGTCCATCAATATAACCCTATGGAAGCTGTGCGTGCCAACATGTTTTCTATATGGTTTCCATTCAAATTATTACCACCCATCGAAATCCCCTATGAACGCTTTGTGTGCATACAAGGTGGCAGCAAGGTATCTATATATAAAAAAACAGAACATAAAAATAACCCTATGGACACTGTGCGTGCCAACATGTTTTCTATGTGGTTTCCATACAAATAATAACCACCCATCAAAATCCCCTATAAATGCTGTGTGTGCCTACAAGGTGTCTATATGGTTTCCATTCAAATAATCAACATCCGTCAAAATCACCCTATGGATGCTGTGTGTGCCTACAAGGTGTCAGCATGGTATCTGTATTTAAAATCACAGACCATTTGTGTCACAGGTGTCAGAATAGTATCTGTATTTAAAATCACATTTCATTAAAATAACCCTATGGACTCTGTGCGTGCCAACATGTTTTACACATGGTTTCTATATCAATAATTACCACCCATCAAAGTCCACTATGGTCGCTTTGTGTGCCTACAAGGTGGCAGCATGGTATCCATATATAAAATAACAGAACTTAAAAATAACCTTATGGGTACTGTGTTTGCCCACATGGAGTCTATATGGTTTCCATACAAATAAATACAACCCATAAAAATCCCCTATGGACGCTGTGAGTGCCTATATGGTAAGTACAAGGTGTCTATATGGTTTTCATAAAAATAATCATTATCCATCAAAATCACCCTATGGACGCTGTATGTGCCTTCAAGGTGTCAGCATGGTTTCTGTATTTCAAATCAGTCCATTAATATTAACTCTATGGAAGCTGTGCGTGCTAAGATGGTTTCTATATGGTTTTCATTAAAATAATTTCCACCTGTCAAAATCCCCTATGGACGCTGTGTGTGCCTACAAGGTGTCAGCATGGTATCTGTTTTTAAAATCACAGTCCATCAAAATGACCCTATGGATGCTGTGCATGCCAATATGTTTTATATATGGTTTCCATACTAATAATTACAAACCATCAAAATCCCCTATGGACGATGTGTGTGCCTACAAGGTGTCTAAATGGTTTCCATTAAAATAAACATTATCCATCAAAATCACCCTATGGACGCTGTATATGCCTTCAAGGTGTCAGCATGGTATCTGTATTTAAAATCACAGACCATTTAAAAAACCCTATGGACACTGTGCGTGCCAACATGTTTTCTTTATGGTTTCCAAATAAATAATTACCACCCGTCAAAATACCCTTTGGACGCTGTGTGTGCCTACAAGGTATCTATATGGTTTCCATACAAATATTCATCGTCTATCACTATCACAATATGGACGCTGAGTGTGCCAACAAGGTGTCAGCATTGTATCTGTATTTATCA
The DNA here is from genome assembly GCF_059751285.1 of Brachycentrus maculatus. Classification (NCBI taxonomy): domain Eukaryota; kingdom Metazoa; phylum Arthropoda; class Insecta; order Trichoptera; family Brachycentridae; genus Brachycentrus; species Brachycentrus maculatus. Next base: position 126,567 of record NW_028281602.1, on the reverse strand, counting down.
TCTAAGTCCATTAAAATAACCCTTTGGACACTGTGCGTGCCAACATGTTTTCTATATGATTTCCATACAAATATTTAACACCCATCAAAATCCGATATGGACGATGTGTGTGACTACAAGGTGTCAGAATGGTATTTTATTTAAAATCACAGTCCATTAAAATAACACTATGGATGCTGTGCGTGCCAATATGTTTTATATATGATTTCCATACTAATAATTACAAATTATCAAATCCACTATGATCGCTGTGTGTGCCTACAAGGTGTCAGCATGGTTTCTGTGTTTTAAATCACAGTCCATTTAAATAACCCTATGGACGCTGTGCGTGCCAACATGTTTTCTTATGGTTTCCAAATAAATAATTACCCTCCATCAAAATCCCCTATGGACGCTGTGTGTGCCTACATGGTATCTTTATGGTTTCCATACAAATAATCATTATCCATCAAAATCACCCTATTGACACTGTGTGTTCCTGCAAGGTATCAGCATGGTATCTGTTTTTAAAAACACAGTCCATTTAAATAACCCTATGGACGCTGTGCGTGCCAACATGTTTTCCATATGGTTTCCATACAAATAATTACCACCCATCAAAATTCCCTATGGACGCTGTGTGTGCCTACAAGGTGTAAGCATGGTATCTGTATTTCAAATCAGTCCATTAATATAACCCTATAGAAGCTGTGCGTGCCAACATGTTTTCTATATGGTTTCCATTCAAATATTTACCATCCATCAAAATTCCCTATGGACGCTGTGTGTGCATACAAGGTGTCAGCATGGTATCTGTATTTAAAATCACAGTTCATTTAAATAACCCTATGGACGCTGTTAGTGCCAACATGTTTTATACATGGTTTCCATACCAATAATTACCACCCATCAAAATCCACTATGGTCGCTGTGTGTGCCTACAAGGTGGCAGCATGGTATCTATATATATAATAACAGGACATAAAAATAACCCTATGGACACTGTGTGTGCCCACTTGGTGTCTATATGGTTTCCATATAAAAAATAACAACCCATCAAAATCCCCTATGGAAGCTGTGTGTGCCTACAAGGTGTCAGCATGGTTTCTGTATTTAAAATCACAGTTCATTAAAATAACCCTTTGGACGCTGTGCGTGCCAACATCTTTTATATATGGTTTCCATACTAATAATTACAACCCATCAAAATCCACTATGGTCGCTGTGTGTGCCTACAAGGTGGCAGCATGGTATTCATATATAAAATAACAGAACATAAAAATAACCCTATGGGTACTGTGTGTGCCCACATGGTGTCTATATGGTTTCCATACAAATAATTATAACCCATTAAAATCATTAAAATCCCCTATGGACGATGTGTTTGCCTACAAGGTGTCTATATGGTTTCCATAAAAATAATCATTTTCCATCAAAATCACCCTATGGATGCTGTATGTGCCTTCAAGGTGTCAGCATGGTATCTGTATTTCAAATCAGTCCAATAATATAACCCTATGGAAGCTGTGCGTGCTAAGATGTTTTCTATATGGTTTCCATTCAAATAATTTCCACCCTTCAAAATCCCCTATGGACGCTGTGTGTGCCTACAAGGTGTCAGCATTGTATTTCAAATAAGTCCATCAATATAACCCAATGGAAGCTGTGCGTGCCAACATGTTTTCTATATGGTTTCCATTCAAATTATTACCACCCATCGAAATCCCCTATGAACGCTTTGTGTGCATACAAGGTGGCAGCAAGGTATCTATATATAAAAAAACAGAACATAAAAATAACCCTATGGACACTGTGCGTGCCAACATGTTTTCTATATGGTTTCCATACAAATAATAACCACCCATCAAAATCCCCTATAAATGCTGTGTGTGCCTACAAGGTGTCTATATGGTTTCCATTCAAATAATCAACATCCGTCAAAATCACCCTATGGATGCTGTGTGTGCCTACAAGGTGTCAGCATGGTATCTGTATTTAAAATCACAGACCATTTGTGTCACAGGTGTCAGAATAGTATCTGTATTTAAAATCACAGTTCATTAAAATAACCCTATGGACTCTGTGCGTGCCAACATGTTTTACACATGGTTTCTATATCAATAATTACCACCCATCAAAGTCCACTATGGTCGCTTTGTGTGCCTACAAGGTGGCAGCATGGTATCCATATATAAAATAACAGAACTTAAAAATAACCTTATGGGTACTGTGTTTGCCCACATGGAGTCTATATGGTTTCCATACAAATAAATACAACCCATAAAAATCCCCTATGGACGCTGTGAGTGCCTATATGGTAAGTACAAGGTGTCTATATGGTTTTCATAAAAATAATCATTATCCATCAAAATCACCCTATGGACGCTGTATGTGCCTTCAAGGTGTCAGCATGGTTTCTGTATTTCAAATCAGTCCATTAATATAACTCTATGGAAGCTGTGCGTGCTAAGATGGTTTCTATATGGTTTTCATTAAAATAATTTCCACCTGTCAAAATCCCCTATGGACGCTGTGTGTGCCTACAAGGTGTCAGCATGGTATCTGTTTTTAAAATCACAGTCCATCAAAATGACCCTATGGATGCTGTGCATGCCAATATGTTTTATATATGGTTTCCATACTAATAATTACAAACCATCAAAATCCCCTATGGACGATGTGTGTGCCTACAAGGTGTCTAAATGGTTTCCATTAAAATAAACATTATCCATCAAAATCACCCTATGGACGCTGTATATGCCTTCAAGGTGTCAGCATGGTATCTGTATTTAAAATCACAGACCATTTAAAAAACCCTATGGACACTGTGCGTGCCAACATGTTTTCTTTATGGTTTCCAAATAAATAATTACCACCCGTCAAAATACCCTTTGGACGCTGTGTGTGCCTACAAGGTATCTATATGGTTTCCATACAAATATTCATCGTCTATCACTATCACAATATGGACGCTGAGTGTGCCAACAAGGTGTCAGCATTGTATCTGTATTTATCATCTAAGTCCATTAAAATAACCCTCTGGACACTGTGCGTGCCAACATGTTTTCTATATGATTTCCATACAAATATTTAACACCCATCAAAATCCGATATGGACGATGTGTGTGACTACAAGGTGTCAGAATGGTATTTTATTTAAAATCACAGTCCATTAAAATAACACTATGGATGCTGTGCGTGCCAATATGTTTTATATATGATTTCCATACTAATAATTACAAATTATCAAATCCACTATGATCGCTGTGTGTGCCTACGAGGTGTCAGCATGGTTTCTGTGTTTTAAATCACAGTCCATTTAAATAACCCTATGGACGCTGTGCGTGCCAACATGTTTTCTTATGGTTTCCAAATAAATAATTACCCTCCATCAAAATCCCCTATGGACGCTGTGTGTGCCTACAAGGTATCTTTATGGTTTCCATACAAATAATCATTATCCATCAAAATCACCCTATTGACACTGTGTGTTCCTACAAGGTATCAGCATGGTATCTGTTTTTAAAAACACAGTCCATTTAAATAACCCTATGGACGCTGTGCGTGCCAACATGTTTTCCATATGGTTTCCATACAAATAATTACCACCCATCAAAATTCCCTATGGACGCTGTGTGTGCCTACAAGGTGTAAGCATGGTATCTGTATTTCAAATCAGTCCATTAATATAACCCTATAGAAGCTGTGCGTGCCAACATGTTTTCTATATGGTTTCCATTCAAATATTTACCATCCATCAAAATTCCCTATGGACGCTGTGTGTGCATACAAGGTGTCAGCATGGTATCTGTATTTAAAATCACAGTTCATTTAAATAACCCTATGGACGCTGTTAGTGCCAACATGTTTTATACATGGTTTCCATACCAATAATTACCACCCATCAAAATCCACTATGGTCGCTGTGTGTGCCTACAAGGTGGCAGCATGGTATCTATATATATAATAACAGGACATAAAAATAACCCTATGGACACTGTGTGTGCCCACTTGGTGTCTATATGGTTTCCATATAAAAAATAACAACCCATCAAAATCCCCTATGGAAGCTGTGTGTGCCTACAAGGTGTCAGCATGGTTTCTGTATTTAAAATCACAGTTCATTAAAATAACCCTTTGGACGCTGTGCGTGCCAACATCTTTTATATATGGTTTCCATACTAATAATTACAACCCATCAAAATCCACTATGGTCGCTGTGTGTGCCTACAAGGTGGCAGCATGGTATTCATATATAAAATAACAGAACATAAAAATAACCCTATGGGTACTGTGTGTGCCCACATGGTGTCTATATGGTTTCCATACAAATAATTATAACCCATTAAAATCATTAAAATCCCCTATGGACGATGTGTTTGCCTACAAGGTGTCTATATGGTTTCCATAAAAATAATCATTTTCCATCAAAATCACCCTATGGATGCTGTATGTGCCTTCAAGGTGTCAGCATGGTATCTGTATTTCAAATCAGTCCAATAATATAACCCTATGGAAGCTGTGCGTGCTAAGATGTTTTCTATATGGTTTCCATTCAAATAATTTCCACCCTTCAAAATCCCCTATGGACGCTGTGTGTGCCTACAAGGTGTCAGCATTGTATTTCAAATAAGTCCATCAATATAACCCTATGGAAGCTGTGCGTGCCAACATGTTTTCTATATGGTTTCCATTCAAATTATTACCACCCATCGAAATCCCCTATGAACGCTTTGTGTGCATACAAGGTGGCAGCAAGGTATCTATATATAAAAAAACAGAACATAAAAATAACCCTATGGACACTGTGCGTGCCAACATGTTTTCTATGTGGTTTCCATACAAATAATAACCACCCATCAAAATCCCCTATAAATGCTGTGTGTGCCTACAAGGTGTCTATATGGTTTCCATTCAAATAATCAACATCCGTCAAAATCACCCTATGGATGGTGTGTGTGCCTACAAGGTGTCAGCATGGTATCTGTATTTAAAATCACAGACCATTTGTGTCACAGGTGTCAGAATAGTATCTGTATTTAAAATCACAGTTCATTAAAATAACCCTATGGACTCTGTGCGTGCCAACATGTTTTACACATGGTTTCTATATCAATAATTACCACCCATCAAAATCCACTATGGTCGCTTTGTGTGCCTACAAGGTGGCAGCATGGTATCCATATATAAAATAACAGAACTTAAAAATAACCTTATGGGTACTGTGTTTGCCCACATGGAGTCTATATGGTTTCCATACAAATAAATACAACCCATAAAAATCCCCTATGGACGCTGTGAGTGCCTATATGGTAAGTACAAGGTGTCTATATGGTTTTCATAAAAATAATCATTATCCATCAAAATCACCCTATGGACGCTGTATGTGCCTTCAAGGTGTCAGCATGGTTTCTGTATTTCAAATCAGTCCATTAATATAACTCTATGGAAGCTGTGCGTGCTAAGATGGTTTCTATATGGTTTTCATTAAAATAATTTCCACCTGTCAAAATCCCCTATGGACGCTGTGTGTGCCTACAAGGTGTCAGCATGGTATCTGTTTTTAAAATCACAGTCCATCAAAATGACCCTATGGATGCTGTGCATGCCAATATGTTTTATATATGGTTTCCATACTAATAATTACAAACCATCAAAATCCCCTATGGACGATGTGTGTGCCTACAAGGTGTCTAAATGGTTTCCATTAAAATAAACATTATCCATCAAAATCACCCTATGGACGCTGTATATGCCTTCAAGGTGTCAGCATGGTATCTGTATTTAAAATCACAGACCATTTAAAAAACCCTATGGACACTGTGCGTGCCAACATGTTTTCTTTATGGTTTCCAAATAAATAATTACCACCCGTCAAAATACCCTTTGGACGCTGTGTGTGCCTACAAGGTATCTATATGGTTTCTATACAAATATTCATCGTCTATCACTATCACAATATGGACGCTGAGTGTGCCAACAAGGTGTCAGCATTGTATCTGTATTTATCATCTAAGTCCATTAAAATAACCCTCTGGACACTGTGCGTGCCAACATGTTTTCTATATGATTTCCATACAAATATTTAACACCCATCAAAATCCGATATGGACGATGTGTGTGACTACAAGGTGTCAGAATGGTATTTTATTTAAAATCACAGTCCATTAAAATAACACTATGGATGCTGTGCGTGCCAATATGTTTTATATATGATTTCCATACTAATAATTACAAATTATCAAATCCACTATGATCGCTGTGTGTGCCTACGAGGTGTCAGCATGGTTTCTGTGTTTTAAATCACAGTCCATTTAAATAACCCTATGGACGCTGTGCGTGCCAACATGTTTTCTTATGGTTTCCAAATAAATAATTACCCTCCATCAAAATCCCCTATGGACGCTGTGTGTGCCTACAAGGTATCTTTATGGTTTCCATACAAATAATCATTATCCATCAAAATCACCCTATTGACACTGTGTGTTCCTACAAGGTATCAGCATGGTATCTGTTTTTAAAAACACAGTCCATTTAAATAACCCTATGGACGCTGTGCGTGCCAACATGTTTTCCATATGGTTTCCATACAAATAATTACCACCCATCAAAATTCCCTATGGACGCTGTGTGTGCCTACAAGGTGTAAGCATGGTATCTGTATTTCAAATCAGTCCATTAATATAACCCTATAGAAGCTGTGCGTGCCAACATGTTTTCTATATGGTTTCCATTCAAATATTTACCATCCATCAAAATTCCCTATGGACGCTGTGTGTGCATACAAGGTGTCAGCATGGTATCTGTATTTAAAATCACAGTTCATTTAAATAACCCTATGGACGCTGTTAGTGCCAACATGTTTTATACATGGTTTCCATACCAATAATTACCACCCATCAAAATCCACTATGGTCGCTGTGTGTGCCTACAAGGTGGCAGCAGGGTATCTATATATATATAATAACAGGACATAAAAATAACCCTATGGACACTGTGTGTGCCCACTTGGTGTCTATATGGTTTCCATATAAAAAATAACAACCCATCAAAATCCCCTATGGAAGCTGTGTGTGCCTACAAGGTGTCAGCATGGTTTCTGTATTTAAAATCACAGTTCATTAAAATAACCCTTTGGACGCTGTGCGTGCCAACATCTTTTATATATGGTTTCCATACTAATAATTACAACCCATCAAAATCCACTATGGTCGCTGTGTGTGCCTACAAGGTGGAAGCATGGTATTCATATATAAAATAACAGAACATAAAAATAACCCTATGGGTACTGTGTGTGCCCACATGGTGTCTATATGGTTTCCATACAAATAATTATAACCCATTAAAATCATTAAAATCCCCTATGGACGATGTGTTTGCCTACAAGGTGTCTATATGGTTTCCATAAAAATAATCATTTTCCATCAAAATCACCCTATGGATGCTGTATGTGCCTTCAAGGTGTCAGCATGGTATCTGTATTTCAAATCAGTCCAATAATATAACCCTATGGAAGCTGTGCGTGCTAAGATGTTTTCTATATGGTTTCCATTCAAATAATTTCCACCCTTCAAAATCCCCTATGGACGCTGTGTGTGCCTACAAGGTGTCAGCATTGTATTTCAAATAAGTCCATCAATATAACCCTATGGAAGCTGTGCGTGCCAACATGTTTTCTATATGGTTTCCATTCAAATTATTACCACCCATCGAAATCCCCTATGAACGCTTTGTGTGCATACAAGGTGGCAGCAAGGTATCTATATATAAAAAAACAGAACATAAAAATAACCCTATGGACACTGTGCGTGCCAACATGTTTTCTATGTGGTTTCCATACAAATAATAACCACCCATCAAAATCCCCTATAAATGCTGTGTGTGCCTACAAGGTGTCTATATGGTTTCCATTCAAATAATCAACATCCGTCAAAATCACCCTATGGATGCTGTGTGTGCCTACAAGGTGTCAGCATGGTATCTGTATTTAAAATCACAGACCATTTGTGTCACAGGTGTCAGAATAGTATCTGTATTTAAAATCACAGTTCATTAAAATAACCCTATGGACTCTGTGCGTGCCAACATGTTTTACACATGGTTTCTATATCAATAATTACCACCCATCAAAGTCCACTATGGTCGCTTTGTGTGCCTACAAGGTGGCAGCATGGTATCCATATATAAAATAACAGAACTTAAAAATAACCTTATGGGTACTGTGTTTGCCCACATGGAGTCTATATGGTTTCCATACAAATAAATACAACCCATAAAAATCCCCTATGGACGCTGTGAGTGCCTATATGGTAAGTACAAGGTGTCTATATGGTTTTCATAAAAATAATCATTATCCATCAAAATCACCCTATGGACGCTGTATGTGCCTTCAAGGTGTCAGCATGGTTTCTGTATTTCAAATCAGTCCATTAATATAACTCTATGGAAGCTGTGCGTGCTAAGATGGTTTCTATATGGTTTTCATTAAAATAATTTCCACCTGTCAAAATCCCCTATGGACGCTGTGTGTGCCTACAAGGTGTCAGCATGGTATCTGTTTTTAAAATCACAGTCCATCAAAATGACCCTATGGATGCTGTGCATGCCAATATGTTTTATATATGGTTTCCATACTAATAATTACAAACCATCAAAATCCCCTATGGACGATGTGTGTGCCTACAAGGTGTCTAAATGGTTTCCATTAAAATAAACATTATCCATCAAAATCACCCTATGGACGCTGTATATGCCTTCAAGGTGTCAGCATGGTATCTGTATTTAAAATCACAGACCATTTAAAAAACCCTATGGACACTGTGCGTGCCAACATGTTTTCTTTATGGTTTCCAAATAAATAATTACCACCCGTCAAAATACCCTTTGGACGCTGTGTGTGCCTACAAGGTATCTATATGGTTTCTATACAAATATTCATCGTCTATCACTATCACAATATGGACGCTGAGTGTGCCAACAAGGTGTCAGCATTGTATCTGTATTTATCATCTAAGTCCATTAAAATAACCCTCTGGACACTGTGCGTGCCAACATGTTTTCTATATGATTTCCATACAAATATTTAACACCCATCAAAATCCGATATGGACGATGTGTGTGACTACAAGGTGTCAGAATGGTATTTTATTTAAAATCACAGTCCATTAAAATAACACTATGGATGCTGTGCGTGCCAATATGTTTTATATATGATTTCCATACTAATAATTACAAATTATCAAATCCACTATGATCGCTGTGTGTGCCTACGAGGTGTCAGCATGGTTTCTGTGTTTTAAATCACAGTCCATTTAAATAACCCTATGGACGCTGTGCGTGCCAACATGTTTTCTTATGGTTTCCAAATAAATAATTACCCTCCATCAAAATCCCCTATGGACGCTGTGTGTGCCTACAAGGTATCTTTATGGTTTCCATACAAATAATCATTATCCATCAAAATCACCCTATTGACACTGTGTGTTCCTACAAGGTATCAGCATGGTATCTGTTTTTAAAAACACAGTCCATTTAAATAACCCTATGGACGCTGTGCGTGCCAACATGTTTTCCATATGGTTTCCATACAAATAATTACCACCCATCAAAATTCCCTATGGACGCTGTGTGTGCCTACAAGGTGTAAGCATGGTATCTGTATTTCAAATCAGTCCATTAATATAACCCTATAGAAGCTGTGCGTGCCAACATGTTTTCTATATGGTTTCCATTCAAATATTTACCATCCATCAAAATTCCCTATGGACGCTGTGTGTGCATACAAGGTGTCAGCATGGTATCTGTATTTAAAATCACAGTTCATTTAAATAACCCTATGGACGCTGTTAGTGCCAACATGTTTTATACATGGTTTCCATACCAATAATTACCACCCATCAAAATCCACTATGGTCGCTGTGTGTGCCTACAAGGTGGCAGCAGGGTATCTATATATATATAATAACAGGACATAAAAATAACCCTATGGACACTGTGTGTGCCCACTTGGTGTCTATATGGTTTCCATATAAAAAATAACAACCCATCAAAATCCCCTATGGAAGCTGTGTGTGCCTACAAGGTGTCAGCATGGTTTCTGTATTTAAAATCACAGTTCATTAAAATAACCCTTTGGACGCTGTGCGTGCCAACATCTTTTATATATGGTTTCCATACTAATAATTACAACCCATCAAAATCCACTATGGTCACTGTGTGTGCCTACAAGGTGGCAGCAGGGTATCTATATATATATAATAACAGGACATAAAAATAACCCTATGGACACTGTGTGTGCCCACTTGGTGTCTATATGGTTTCCATATAAAAAATAACAACCCATCAAAATCCCCTATGGAAGCTGTGTGTGCCTACAAGGTGTCAGCATGGTTTCTGTATTTAAAATCACAGTTCATTAAAATAACCCTTTGGACGCTGTGCGTGCCAACATCTTTTATATATGGTTTCCATACTAATAATTACAACCCATCAAAATCCACTATGGTCGCTGTGTGTGCCTACAAGGTGGAAGCATGGTATTCATATATAAAATAACAGAACATAAAAATAACCCTATGGGTACTGTGTGTGCCCACATGGTGTCTATATGGTTTCCATACAAATAATTATAACCCATTAAAATCATTAAAATCCCCTATGGACGATGTGTTTGCCTACAAGGTGTCTATATGGTTTCCATAAAAATAATCATTTTCCATCAAAATCACCCTATGGATGCTGTATGTGCCTTCAAGGTGTCAGCATGGTATCTGTATTTCAAATCAGTCCAATAATATAACCCTATGGAAGCTGTGCGTGCTAAGATGTTTTCTATATGGTTTCCATTCAAATAATTTCCACCCTTCAAAATCCCCTATGGACGCTGTGTGTGCCTACAAGGTGTCAGCATTGTATTTCAAATAAGTCCATCAATATAACCCTATGGAAGCTGTGCGTGCCAACATGTTTTCTATATGGTTTCCATTCAAATTATTACCACCCATCGAAATCCCCTATGAACGCTTTGTGTGCATACAAGGTGGCAGCAAGGTATCTATATATAAAAAAACAGAACATAAAAATAACCCTATGGACACTGTGCGTGCCAACATGTTTTCTATGTGGTTTCCATACAAATAATAACCACCCATCAAAATCCCCTATAAATGCTGTGTGTGCCTACAAGGTGTCTATATGGTTTCCATTCAAATAATCAACATCCGTCAAAATCACCCTATGGATGCTGTGTGTGCCTACAAGGTGTCAGCATGGTATCTGTATTTAAAATCACAGACCATTTGTGTCACAGGTGTCAGAATAGTATCTGTATTTAAAATCACAGTTCATTAAAATAACCCTATGGACTCTGTGCGTGCCAACATGTTTTACACATGGTTTCTATATCAATAATTACCACCCATCAAAGTCCACTATGGTCGCTTTGTGTGCCTACAAGGTGGCAGCATGGTATCCATATATAAAATAACAGAACTTAAAAATAACCTTATGGGTACTTTGTTTGCCCACATGGAGTCTATATGGTTTCCATACAAATAAATACAACCCATAAAAATCCCCTATGGACGCTGTGAGTGCCTATATGGTAAGTACAAGGTGTCTATATGGTTTTCATAAAAATAATCATTATCCATCAAAATCACCCTATGGACGCTGTATGTGCCTTCAAGGTGTCAGCATGGTTTCTGTATTTCAAATCAGTCCATTAATATAACTCTATGGAAGCTGTGCGTGCTAAGATGGTTTCTATATGGTTTTCATTAAAATAATTTCCACCTGTCAAAATCCCCTATGGACGCTGTGTGTGCCTACAAGGTGTCAGCATGGTATCTGTTTTTAAAATCACAGTCCATCAAAATGACCCTATGGATGCTGTGCATGCCAATATGTTTTATATATGGTTTCCATACTAATAATTACAAACCATCAAAATCCCCTATGGACGATGTGTGTGCCTACAAGGTGTCTAAATGGTTTCCATTAAAATAAACATTATCCATCAAAATCACCCTATGGACGCTGTATATGCCTTCAAGGTGTCAGCATGGTATCTGTATTTAAAATCACAGACCATTTAAAAAACCCTATGGACACTGTGCGTGCCAACATGTTTTCTTTATGGTTTCCAAATAAATAATTACCACCCGTCAAAATACCCTTTGGACGCTGTGTGTGCCTACAAGGTATCTATATGGTTTCTATACAAATATTCATCGTCTATCACTATCACAATATGGACGCTGAGTGTGCCAACAAGGTGTCAGCATTGTATCTGTATTTATCATCTAAGTCCATTAAAATAACCCTCTGGACACTGTGCGTGCCAACATGTTTTCTATATGATTTCCATACAAATATTTAACACCCATCAAAATCCGATATGGACGATGTGTGTGACTACAAGGTGTCAGAATGGTATTTTATTTAAAATCACAGTCCATTAAAATAACACTATGGATGCTGTGCGTGCCAATATGTTTTACATATATATGATTTCCATACTAATAATTACAAATTATCAAATCCACTATGATCGCTGTGTGTGCCTACGAGGTGTCAGCATGGTTTCTGTGTTTTAAATCACAGTCCATTTAAATAACCCTATGGACGCTGTGCGTGCCAACATGTTTTCTTATGGTTTCCAAATAAATAATTACCCTCCATCAAAATCCCCTATGGACGCTGTGTGTGCCTACAAGGTATCTTTATGGTTTCCATACAAATAATCATTATCCATCAAAATCACCCTATTGACACTGTGTGTTCCTACAAGGTATCAGCATGGTATCTGTTTTTAAAAACACAGTCCATTTAAATAACCCTATGGACGCTGTGCGTGCCAACATGTTTTCCATATGGTTTCCATACAAATAATTACCACCCATCAAAATTCCCTATGGACGCTGTGTGTGCCTACAAGGTGTAAGCATGGTATCTGTATTTCAAATCAGTCCATTAATATAACCCTATAGAAGCTGTGCGTGCCAACATGTTTTCTATATGGTTTCCATTCAAATATTTACCATCCATCAAAATTCCCTATGGACGCTGTGTGTGCATACAAGGTGTCAGCATGGTATCTGTATTTAAAATCACAGTTCATTTAAATAACCCTATGGACGCTGTTAGTGCCAACATGTTTTATACATGGTTTCCATACCAATAATTACCACCCATCAAAATCCACTATGGTCGCTGTGTGTGCCTACAAGGTGGCAGCATGGTATCTATATATATAATAACAGGACATAAAAATAACCCTATGGACACTGTGTGTGCCCACTTGGTGTCTATATGGTTTCCATATAAAAAATAACAACCCATCAAAATCCCCTATGGAAGCTGTGTGTGCCTACAAGGTGTCAGCATGGTTTCTGTATTTAAAATCACAGTTCATTAAAATAACCCTTTGGACGCTGTGCGTGCCAACATCTTTTATATATGGTTTCCATACTAATAATTACAACCCATCAAAATCCACTATGGTCACTGTGTGTGCCTACAAGGTGGCAGCATGGTATTCATATATAAAATAACAGAACATAAAAATAACCCTATGGGTACTGTGTGTGCCCACATGGTGTCTATATGGTTTCCATACAAATAATTATAACCCATTAAAATCATTAAAATCCCCTATGGACGATGTGTTTGCCTACAAGGTGTCTATATGGTTTCCATAAAAATAATCATTTTCCATCAAAATCACCCTATGGATGCTGTATGTGCCTTCAAGGTGTCAGCATGGTATCTGTATTTCAAATCAGTCCAATAATATAACCCTATGGAAGCTGTGCGTGCTAAGATGTTTTCTATATGGTTTCCATTCAAATAATTTCCACCCTTCAAAATCCCCTATGGACGCTGTGTGTGCCTACAAGGTGTCAGCATTGTATTTCAAATAAGTCCATCAATATAACCCTATGGAAGCTGTGCGTGCCAACATGTTTTCTATATGGTTTCCATTCAAATTATTACCACCCATCGAAATCCCCTATGAACGCTTTGTGTGCATACAAGGTGGCAGCAAGGTATCTATATATAAAAAAACAGAACATAAAAATAACCCTATGGACACTGTGCGTGCCAACATGTTTTCTATATGGTTTCCATACAAATAATAACCACCCATCAAAATCCCCTATAAATGCTGTGTGTGCCTACAAGGTGTCTATATGGTTTCCATTCAAATAATCAACATCCGTCAAAATCACCCTATGGATGCTGTGTGTGCCTACAAGGTGTCAGCATGGTATCTGTATTTAAAATCACAGACCATTTGTGTCACAGGTGTCAGAATAGTATCTGTATTTAAAATCACAGTTCATTAAAATAACCCTATGGACTCTGTGCGTGCCAACATGTTTTACACATGGTTTCTATATCAATAATTACCACCCATCAAAGTCCACTATGGTCGCTTTGTGTGCCTACAAGGTGGCAGCATGGTATCCATATATAAAATAACAGAACTTAAAAATAACCTTATGGGTACTGTGTTTGCCCACATGGAGTCTATATGGTTTCCATACAAATAAATACAACCCATAAAAATCCCCTATGGACGCTGTGAGTGCCTATATGGTAAGTACAAGGTGTCTACATGGTTTTCATAAAAATAATCATTATCCATCAAAATCACCCTATGGACGCTGTATGTGCCTTCAAGGTGTCAGCATGGTTTCTGTATTTCAAATCAGTCCATTAATATAACTCTATGGAAGCTGTGCGTGCTAAGATGGTTTCTATATGGTTTTCATTAAAATAATTTCCACCTGTCAAAATCTCCTATGGACGCTGTGTGTGCCTACAAGGTGTCAGCATGGTATCTGTTTTTAAAATCACAGTCCATCAAAATGACCCTATGGATGCTGTGCATGCCAATATGTTTTATATATGGTTTCTATACTAATAATTACAAACCATCAAAATCCCCTATGGACGATGTGTGTGCCTACAAGGTGTCTAAATGGTTTCCATTAAAATAAACATTATCCATCAAAATCACCCTATGGACGCTGTATATGCCTTCAAGGTGTCAGCATGGTATCTGTATTTAAAATCACAGACCATTTAAAAAACCCTATGGACACTGTGCGTGCCAACATGTTTTCTTTATGGTTTCCAAATAAATAATTACCACCCGTCAAAATACCCTTTGGACGCTGTGTGTGCCTACAAGGTATCTATATGGTTTCCATACAAATATTCATCGTCTATCACTATCACAATATGGACGCTGAGTGTGCCAACAAGGTGTCAGCATTGTATCTGTATTTATCATCTAAGTCCATTAAAATAACCCTCTGGACACTGTGCGTGCCAACATGTTTTCTATATGATTTCCATACAAATATTTAACACCCATCAAAATCCGATATGGACGATGTGTGTGACTGCAAGGTGTCAGAATGGTATTTTATTTAAAATCACAGTCCATTAAAATAACACTATGGATGCTGTGCGTGCCAATATGTTTTATATATGATTTCCATACTAATAATTACAAATTATCAAATCCACTATGATCGCTGTGTGTGCCTACAAGGTGTCAGCATGGTTTCTGTGTTTTAAATCACAGTCCATTTAAATAACCCTATGGACGCTGTGCGTGCCAACATGTTTTCTTATGGTTTCCAAATAAATAATTACCCTCCATCAAAATCCCCTATGGACGCTGTGTGTGCCTACATGGTATCTTTATGGTTTCCATACAAATAATCATTATCCATCAAAATCACCCTATCGACACTGTGTGTTCCTACAAGGTATCAGCATGGTATCTGTTTTTAAAAACACAGTCCATTTAAATAACCCTATGGACGCTGTGCGTGCCAACATGTTTTCCATATGGTTTCCATACAAATAATTACCACCCATCAAAATTCCCTATGGACGCTGTGTGTGCCTACAAGGTGTAAGCATGGTATCTGTATTTCAAATCAGTCCATTAATATAACCCTATAGAAGCTGTGCGTGCCAACATGTTTTCTATATGGTTTCCATTCAAATATTTACCATCCATCAAAATTCCCTATGGACGCTGTGTGTGCATACAAGGTGTCAGCATGGTATCTGTATTTAAAATCACAGTTCATTTAAATAACCCTATGGACGCTGTTAGTGCCAACATGTTTTATACATGGTTTCCATACCAATAATTACCACCCATCAAAATCCACTATGGTCGCTGTGTGTGCCTACAAGGTGGCAGCATGGTATCTATATATATAATAACAGGACATAAAAATAACCCTATGGACACTGTGTGTGCCCACTTGGTGTCTATATGGTTTCCATATAAAAAATAACAACCCATCAAAATCCCCTATGGAAGCTGTGTGTGCCTACAAGGTGTCAGCATGGTTTCTGTATTTAAAATCACAGTTCATTAAAATAACCCTTTGGACGCTGTGCGTGCCAACATCTTTTATATATGGTTTCCATACTAATAATTACAACCCATCAAAATCCACTATGGTCGCTGTGTGTGCCTACAAGGTGGCAGCATGGTATTCATATATAAAATAACAGAACATAAAAATAACCCTATGGGTACTGTGTGTGCCCACATGGTGTCTATATGGTTTCCATACAAATAATTATAACCCATTAAAATCATTAAAATCCCCTATGGACGATGTGTTTGCCTACAAGGTGTCTATATGGTTTCCATAAAAATAATCATTTTCCATCAAAATCACCCTATGGATGCTGTATGTGCCTTCAAGGTGTCAGCATGGTATCTGTATTTCAAATCAGTCCAATAATATAACCCTATGGAAGCTGTGCGTGCTAAGATGTTTTCTATATGGTTTCCATTCAAATAATTTCCACCCTTCAAAATCCCCTATGGACGCTGTGTGTGCCTACAAGGTGTCAGCATTGTATTTCAAATAAGTCCATCAATATAACCCTATGGAAGCTGTGCGTGCCAACATGTTTTCTATATGGTTTCCATTCAAATTATTACCACCCATCGAAATCCCCTATGAACGCTTTGTGTGCATACAAGGTGGCAGCAAGGTATCTATATATAAAAAAACAGAACATAAAAATAACCCTATGGACACTGTGCGTGCCAACATGTTTTCTATATGGTTTCCATACAAATAATAACCACCCATCAAAATCCCCTATAAATGCTGTGTGTGCCTACAAGGTGTCTATATGGTTTCCATTCAAATAATCAACATCCGTCAAAATCACCCTATGGATGCTGTGTGTGCCTACAAGGTGTCAGCATGGTATCTGTATTTAAAATCACAGACCATTTGTGTCACAGGTGTCAGAATAGTATCTGTATTTAAAATCACAGTTCATTAAAATAACCCTATGGACTCTGTGCGTGCCAACATGTTTTACACATGGTTTCTATATCAATAATTACCACCCATCAAAGTCCACTATGGTCGCTTTGTGTGCCTACAAGGTGGCAGCATGGTATCCATATATAAAATAACAGAACTTAAAAATAACCTTATGGGTACTGTGTTTGCCCACATGGAGTCTATATGGTTTCCATACAAATAAATACAACCCATAAAAATCCCCTATGGACGCTGTGAGTGCCTATATGGTAAGTACAAGGTGTCTATATGGTTTTCATAAAAATAATCATTATCCATCAAAATCACCCTATGGACGCTGTATGTGCCTTCAAGGTGTCAGCATGGTTTCTGTATTTCAAATCAGTCCATTAATATAACTCTATGGAAGCTGTGCGTGCTAAGATGGTTTCTATATGGTTTTCATTAAAATAATTTCCACCTGTCAAAATCCCCTATGGACGCTGTGTGTGCCTACAAGGTGTCAGCATGGTATCTGTTTTTAAAATCACAGTCCATCAAAATGACCCTATGGATGCTGTGCATGCCAATATGTTTTATATATGGTTTCCATACTAATAATTACAAACCATCAAAATCCCCTATGGACGATGTGTGTGCCTACAAGGTGTCTAAATGGTTTCCATTAAAATAAACATTATCCATCAAAATCACCCTATGGACGCTGTATATGCCTTCAAGGTGTCAGCATGGTATCTGTATTTAAAATCACAGACCATTTAAAAAACCCTATGGACACTGTGCGTGCCAACATGTTTTCTTTATGGTTTCCAAATAAATAATTACCACCCGTCAAAATACCCTTTGGACGCTGTGTGTGCCTACAAGGTATCTATATGGTTTCCATACAAATATTCATCGTCTATCACTATCACAATATGGACGCTGAGTGTGCCAACAAGGTGTCAGCATTGTATCTATATTTATCATCTAAGTCCATTAAAATAACCCTCTGGACACTGTGCGTGCCAACATGTTTTCTATATGATTTCCATACAAATATTTAACACCCATCAAAATCCGATATGGACGATGTGTGTGACTACAAGGTGTCAGAATGGTATTTTATTTAAAATCACAGTCCATTAAAATAACACTATGGATGCTGTGCGTGCCAATATGTTTTATATATGATTTCCATACTAATAATTACAAATTATCAAATCCACTATGATCGCTGTGTGTGCCTACAAGGTGTCAGCATGGTTTCTGTGTTTTAAATCACAGTCCATTTAAATAACCCTATGGACGCTGTGCGTGCCAACATGTTTTCTTATGGTTTCCAAATAAATAATTACCCTCCATCAAAATCCCCTATGGACGCTGTGTGTGCCTACAAGGTATCTTTATGGTTTCCATACAAATAATCATTATCCATCAAAATCACCCTATTGACACTGTGTGTTCCTGCAAGGTATCAGCATGGTATCTGTTTTTAAAAACACAGTCCATTTAAATAACCCTATGGACGCTGTGCGTGCCAACATGTTTTCCATATGGTTTCCATACAAATAATTACCACCCATCAAAATTCCCTATGGACGCTGTGTGTGCCTACAAGGTGTAAGCATGGTATCTGTATTTCAAATCAGTCCATTAATATAACCCTATAGAAGCTGTGCGTGCCAACATGTTTTCTATATGGTTTCCATTCAAATATTTACCATCCATCAAAATTCCCTATGGACGCTGTGTGTGCATACAAGGTGTCAGCATGGTATCTGTATTTAAAATCACAGTTCATTAAAATAACCCTATGGACGCTGTTAGTGCCAACATGTTTTATACATGGTTTCCATACCAATAATTACCACCCATCAAAATCCACTATGGTCGCTGTGTGTGCCTACAAGGTGGCAGCATGGTATCTATATATATAATAACAGGACATAAAAATAACCCTATGGACACTGTGTGTGCCCACTTGGTGTCTATATGGTTTCCATATAAAAAATAACAACCCATCAAAATCCCCTATGGAAGCTGTGTGTGCCTACAAGGTGTCAGCATGGTTTCTGTATTTAAAATCACAGTTCATTAAAATAACCCTTTGGACGCTGTGCGTGCCAACATCTTTTATATATGGTTTCCATACTAATAATTACAACCCATCAAAATCCACTATGGTCGCTGTGTGTGCCTACAAGGTGGCAGCATGGTATTCATATATAAAATAACAGAACATAAAAATAACCCTATGGGTACTGTGTGTGCCCACATGGTGTCTATATGGTTTCCATACAAATAATTATAACCCATTAAAATCATTAAAATCCCCTATGGACGATGTGTTTGCCTACAAGGTGTCTATATGGTTTCCATAAAAATAATCATTTTCCATCAAAATCACCCTATGGATGCTGTATGTGCCTTCAAGGTGTCAGCATGGTATCTGTATTTCAAATCAGTCCAATAATATAACCCTATGGAAGCTGTGCGTGCTAAGATGTTTTCTATATGGTTTCCATTCAAATAATTTCCACCCTTCAAAATCCCCTATGGACGCTGTGTGTGCCTACAAGGTGTCAGCATTGTATTTCAAATAAGTCCATCAATATAACCCTATGGAAGCTGTGCGTGCCAACATGTTTTCTATATGGTTTCCATTCAAATTATTACCACCCATCGAAATCCCCTATGAACGCTTTGTGTGCATACAAGGTGGCAGCAAGGTATCTATATATAAAAAAACAGAACATAAAAATAACCCTATGGACACTGTGCGTGCCAACATGTTTTCTATGTGGTTTCCATACAAATAATAACCACCCATCAAAATCCCCTATAAATGCTGTGTGCGCCTACAAGGTGTCTATATGGTTTCCATTCAAATAATCAACATCCGTCAAAATCACCCTATGGATGCTGTGTGTGCCTACAAGGTGTCAGCATGGTATCTGTATTTAAAATCACAGACCATTTGTGTCACAGGTGTCAGAATAGTATCTGTATTTAAAATCACAGTTCATTAAAATAACCCTATGGACTCTGTGCGTGCCAACATGTTTTACACATGGTTTCTATATCAATAATTACCACCCATCAAAGTCCACTATGGTCGCTTTGTGTGCCTACAAGGTGGCAGCATGGTATCCATATATAAAATAACAGAACTTAAAAATAACCTTATGGGTACTGTGTTTGCCCACATGGAGTCTATATGGTTTCCATACAAATAAATACAACCCATAAAAATCCCCTATGGACGCTGTGAGTGCCTATATGGTAAGTACAAGGTGTCTATATGGTTTTCATAAAAATAATCATTATCCATCAAAATCACCCTATGGACGCTGTATGTGCCTTCAAGGTGTCAGCATGGTTTCTGTATTTCAAATCAGTCCATTAATATAACTCTATGGAAGCTGTGCGTGCTAAGATGGTTTCTATATGGTTTTCATTAAAATAATTTCCACCTGTCAAAATCCCCTATGGACGCTGTGTGTGCCTACAAGGTGTCAGCATGGTATCTGTTTTTAAAATCACAGTCCATCAAAATGACCCTATGGATGCTGTGCATGCCAATATGTTTTATATATGGTTTCCATACTAATAATTACAAACCATCAAAATCCCCTATGGACGATGTGTGTGCCTACAAGGTGTCTAAATGGTTTCCATTAAAATAAACATTATCCATCAAAATCACCCTATGGACGCTGTATATGCCTTCAAGGTGTCAGCATGGTATCTGTATTTAAAATCACAGACCATTTAAAAAACCCTATGGACACTGTGCGTGCCAACATGTTTTCTTTATGGTTTCCAAATAAATAATTACCACCCGTCAAAATACCCTTTGGACGCTGTGTGTGCCTACAAGGTATCTATATGGTTTCCATACAAATATTCATCGTCTATCACTATCACAATATGGACGCTGAGTGTGCCAACAAGGTGTCAGCATTGTATCTGTATTTATCATCTAAGTCCATTAAAATAACCCTCTGGACACTGTGCGTGCCAACATGTTTTCTATATGATTTCCATACAAATATTTAACACCCATCAAAATCCGATATGGACGATGTGTGTGACTACAAGGTGTCAGAATGGTATTTTATTTAAAATCACAGTCCATTAAAATAACACTATGGATGCTGTGCGTGCCAATATGTTTTATATATGATTTCCATACTAATAATTACAAATTATCAAATCCACTATGATCGCTGTGTGTGCCTACAAGGTGTCAGCATGGTTTCTGTGTTTTAAATCACAGTCCATTTAAATAACCCTATGGACGCTGTGCGTGCCAACATGTTTTCTTATGGTTTCCAAATAAATAATTACCCTCCATCAAAATCCCCTATGGACGCTGTGTGTGCCTACAAGGTATCTTTATGGTTTCCATACAAATAATCATTATCCATCAAAATCACCCTATTGACACTGTGTGTTCCTACAAGGTATCAGCATGGTATCTGTTTTTAAAAACACAGTCCATTTAAATAACCCTATGGACGCTGTGCGTGCCAACATGTTTTCCATATGGTTTCCATACAAATAATTACCACCCATCAAAATTCCCTATGGACGCTGTGTGTGCCTACAAGGTGTAAGCATGGTATCTGTATTTCAAATCAGTCCATTAATATAACCCTATAGAAGCTGTGCGTGCCAACATGTTTTCTATATGGTTTCCATTCAAATATTTACCATCCATCAAAATTCCCTATGGACGCTGTGTGTGCATACAAGGTGTCAGCATGGTATCTGTATTTAAAATCACAGTTCATTTAAATAACCCTATGGACGCTGTTAGTGCCAACATGTTTTATACATGGTTTCCATACCAATAATTACCACCCATCAAAATCCACTATGGTCGCTGTGTGTGCCTACAAGGTGGCAGCATGGTATCTATATATATATAATAACAGGAC
This sequence comes from Brachycentrus maculatus, assembly GCF_059751285.1. NCBI lineage: Eukaryota > Metazoa > Arthropoda > Insecta > Trichoptera > Brachycentridae > Brachycentrus > Brachycentrus maculatus. The sequence goes on along the minus strand of NW_028281602.1, from coordinate 104,336 downwards.
ATAAAAATAACCCTATGGACACTGTGTGTGCCCACTTGGTGTCTATATGGTTTCCATATAAAAAATAACAACCCATCAAAATCCCCTATGGAAGCTGTGTGTGCCTACAAGGTGTCAGCATGGTTTCTGTATTTAAAATCACAGTTCATTAAAATAACCCTTTGGACGCTGTGCGTGCCAACATCTTTTATATATGGTTTCCATACTAATAATTACAACCCATCAAAATCCACTATGGTCGCTGTGTGTGCCTACAAGGTGGCAGCATGGTATTCATATATAAAATAACAGAACATAAAAATAACCCTATGGGTACTGTGTGTGCCCACATGGTGTCTATATGGTTTCCATACAAATAATTATAACCCATTAAAATCATTAAAATCCCCTATGGACGATGTGTTTGCCTACAAGGTGTCTATATGGTTTCCATAAAAATAATCATTTTCCATCAAAATCACCCTATGGATGCTGTATGTGCCTTCAAGGTGTCAGCATGGTATCTGTATTTCAAATCAGTCCAATAATATAACCCTATGGAAGCTGTGCGTGCTAAGATGTTTTCTATATGGTTTCCATTCAAATAATTTCCACCCTTCAAAATCCCCTATGGACGCTGTGTGTGCCTACAAGGTGTCAGCATTGTATTTCAAATAAGTCCATCAATATAACCCTATGGAAGCTGTGCGTGCCAACATGTTTTCTATATGGTTTCCATTCAAATTATTACCACCCATCGAAATCCCCTATGAACGCTTTGTGTGCATACAAGGTGGCAGCAAGGTATCTATATATAAAAAAACAGAACATAAAAATAACCCTATGGACACTGTGCGTGCCAACATGTTTTCTATATGGTTTCCATACAAATAATAACCACCCATCAAAATCCCCTATAAATGCTGTGTGTGCCTACAAGGTGTCTATATGGTTTCCATTCAAATAATCAACATCCGTCAAAATCACCCTATGGATGCTGTGTGTGCCTACAAGGTGTCAGCATGGTATCTGTATTTAAAATCACAGACCATTTGTGTCACAGGTGTCAGAATAGTATCTGTATTTAAAATCACAGTTCATTAAAATAACCCTATGGACTCTGTGCGTGCCAACATGTTTTAAACATGGTTTCTTTATCAATAATTACCACCCATCAAAGTCCACTATGGTCGCTTTGTGTGCCTACAAGGTGGCAGCATGGTATCCATATATAAAATAACAGAACTTAAAAATAACCTTATGGGTACTGTGTTTGCCCACATGGAGTCTATATGGTTTCCATACAAATAAATACAACCCATAAAAATCCCCTATGGACGCTGTGAGTGCCTATATGGTAAGTACAAGGTGTCTATATGGTTTTCATAAAAATAATCATTATCCATCAAAATCACCCTATGGACGCTGTATGTGCCTTCAAGGTGTCAGCATGGTTTCTGTATTTCAAATCAGTCCATTAATATAACTCTATGGAAGCTGTGCGTGCTAAGATGGTTTCTATATGGTTTTCATTAAAATAATTTCCACCTGTCAAAATCCCCTATGGACGCTGTGTGTGCCTACAAGGTGTCAGCATGGTATCTGTTTTTAAAATCACAGTCCATCAAAATGACCCTATGGATGCTGTGCATGCCAATATGTTTTATATATGGTTTCCATACTAATAATTACAAACCATCAAAATCCCCTATGGACGATGTGTGTGCCTACAAGGTGTCTAAATGGTTTCCATTAAAATAAACATTATCCATCAAAATCACCCTATGGACGCTGTATATGCCTTCAAGGTGTCAGCATGGTATCTGTATTTAAAATCACAGACCATTTAAAAAACCCTATGGACACTGTGCGTGCCAACATGTTTTCTTTATGGTTTCCAAATAAATAATTACCACCCGTCAAAATACCCTTTGGACGCTGTGTGTGCCTACAAGGTATCTATATGGTTTCCATACAAATATTCATCGTCTATCACTATCACAATATGGACGCTGAGTGTGCCAACAAGGTGTCAGCATTGTATCTGTATTTATCATCTAAGTCCATTAAAATAACCCTCTGGACACTGTGCGTGCCAACATGTTTTCTATATGATTTCCATACAAATATTTAACACCCATCAAAATCCGATATGGACGATGTGTGTGACTACAAGGTGTCAGAATGGTATTTTATTTAAAATCACAGTCCATTAAAATAACACTATGGATGCTGTGCGTGCCAATATGTTTTATATATGATTTCCATACTAATAATTACAAATTATCAAATCCACTATGATCGCTGTGTGTGCCTACAAGGTGTCAGCATGGTTTCTGTGTTTTAAATCACAGTCCATTTAAATAACCCTATGGACGCTGTGCGTGCCAACATGTTTTCTTATGGTTTCCAAATAAATAATTACCCTCCATCAAAATCCCCTATGGACGCTGTGTGTGCCTACAAGGTATCTTTATGGTTTCCATACAAATAATCATTATCCATCAAAATCACCCTATTGACACTGTGTGTTCCTACAAGGTATCAGCATGGTATCTGTTTTTAAAAACACAGTCCATTTAAATAACCCTATGGACGCTGTGCGTGCCAACATGTTTTCCATATGGTTTCCATACAAATAATTACCACCCATCAAAATTCCCTATGGACGCTGTGTGTGCCTACAAGGTGTAAGCATGGTATCTGTATTTCAAATCAGTCCATTAATATAACCCTATAGAAGCTGTGCGTGCCAACATGTTTTCTATATGGTTTCCATTCAAATATTTACCATCCATCAAAATTCCCTATGGACGCTGTGTGTGCATACAAGGTGTCAGCATGGTATCTGTATTTAAAATCACAGTTCATTTAAATAACCCTATGGACGCTGTTAGTGCCAACATGTTTTATACATGGTTTCCATACCAATAATTACCACCCATCAAAATCCACTATGGTCGCTGTGTGTGCCTACAAGGTGGCAGCATGGTATCTATATATATATAATAACAGGACATAAAAATAACCCTATGGACACTGTGTGTGCCCACTTGGTGTCTATATGGTTTCCATATAAAAAATAACAACCCATCAAAATCCCCTATGGAAGCTGTGTGTGCCTACAAGGTGTCAGCATGGTTTCTGTATTTAAAATCACAGTTCATTAAAATAACCCTTTGGACGCTGTGCGTGCCAACATCTTTTATATATGGTTTCCATACTAATAATTACAACCCATCAAAATCCACTATGGTCGCTGTGTGTGCCTACAAGGTGGCAGCATGGTATTCATATATAAAATAACAGAACATAAAAATAACCCTATGGGTACTGTGTGTGCCCACATGGTGTCTATATGGTTTCCATACAAATAATTATAACCCATTAAAATCATTAAAATCCCCTATGGACGATATGTGTTTGCCTACAAGGTGTCTATATGGTTTCCATAAAAATAATCATTTTCCATCAAAATCACCCTATGGATGCTGTATGTGCCTTCAAGGTGTCAGCATGGTATCTGTATTTCAAATCAGTCCAATAATATAACCCTATGGAAGCTGTGCGTGCTAAGATGTTTTCTATATGGTTTCCATTCAAATAATTTCCACCCTTCAAAATCCCCTATGGACGCTGTGTGTGCCTACAAGGTGTCAGCATTGTATTTCAAATAAGTCCATCAATATAACCCTATGGAAGCTGTGCGTGCCAACATGTTTTCTATATGGTTTCCATTCAAATTATTACCACCCATCGAAATCCCCTATGAACGCTTTGTGTGCATACAAGGTGGCAGCAAGGTATCTATATATAAAAAAACAGAACATAAAAATAACCCTATGGACACTGTGCGTGCCAACATGTTTTCTATATGGTTTCCATACAAATAATAACCACCCATCAAAATCCCCTATAAATGCTGTGTGTGCCTACAAGGTGTCTATATGGTTTCCATTCAAATAATCAACATCCGTCAAAATCACCCTATGGATGCTGTGTGTGCCTACAAGGTGTCAGCATGGTATCTGTATTTAAAATCACAGACCATTTGTGTCACAGGTGTCAGAATAGTATCTGTATTTAAAATCACAGTTCATTAAAATAACCCTATGGACTCTGTGCGTGCCAACATGTTTTACACATGGTTTCTTTATCAATAATTACCACCCATCAAAGTCCACTATGGTCGCTTTGTGTGCCTACAAGGTGGCAGCATGGTATCCATATATAAAATAACAGAACTTAAAAATAACCTTATGGGTACTGTGTTTGCCCACATGGAGTCTATATGGTTTCCATACAAATAAATACAACCCATAAAAATCCCCTATGGACGCTGTGAGTGCCTATATGGTAAGTACAAGGTGTCTATATGGTTTTCATAAAAATAATCATTATCCATCAAAATCACCCTATGGACGCTGTATGTGCCTTCAAGGTGTCAGCATGGTTTCTGTATTTCAAATCAGTCCATTAATATAACTCTATGGAAGCTGTGCGTGCTAAGATGGTTTCTATATGGTTTTCATTAAAATAATTTCCACCTGTCAAAATCCCCTATGGACGCTGTGTGTGCCTACAAGGTGTCAGCATGGTATCTGTTTTTAAAATCACAGTCCATCAAAATGACCCTATGGATGCTGTGCATGCCAATATGTTTTATATATGGTTTCCATACTAATAATTACAAACCATCAAAATCCCCTATGGACGATGTGTGTGCCTACAAGGTGTCTAAATGGTTTCCATTAAAATAAACATTATCCATCAAAATCACCCTATGGACGCTGTATATGCCTTCAAGGTGTCAGCATGGTATCTGTATTTAAAATCACAGACCATTTAAAAAACCCTATGGACACTGTGCGTGCCAACATGTTTTCTTTATGGTTTCCAAATAAATAATTACCACCCGTCAAAATACCCTTTGGACGCTGTGTGTGCCTACAAGGTATCTATATGGTTTCCATACAAATATTCATCGTCTATCACTATCACAATATGGACGCTGAGTGTGCCAACAAGGTGTCAGCATTGTATCTGTATTTATCATCTAAGTCCATTAAAATAACCCTCTGGACACTGTGCGTGCCAACATGTTTTCTATATGATTTCCATACAAATATTTAACACCCATCAAAATCCGATATGGACGATGTGTGTGACTACAAGGTGTCAGAATGGTATTTTATTTAAAATCACAGTCCATTAAAATAACACTATGGATGCTGTGCGTGCCAATATGTTTTATATATGATTTCCATACTAATAATTACAAATTATCAAATCCACTATGATCGCTGTGTGTGCCTACAAGGTGTCAGCATGGTTTCTGTGTTTTAAATCACAGTCCATTTAAATAACCCTATGGACGCTGTGCGTGCCAACATGTTTTCTTATGGTTTCCAAATAAATAATTACCCTCCATCAAAATCCCCTATGGACGCTGTGTGTGCCTACAAGGTATCTTTATGGTTTCCATACAAATAATCATTATCCATCAAAATCACCCTATTGACACTGTGTGTTCCTGCAAGGTATCAGCATGGTATCTGTTTTTAAAAACACAGTCCATTTAAATAACCCTATGGACGCTGTGCGTGCCAACATGTTTTCCATATGGTTTCCATACAAATAATTACCACCCATCAAAATTCCCTATGGACGCTGTGTGTGCCTACAAGGTGTAAGCATGGTATCTGTATTTCAAATCAGTCCATTAATATAACCCTATAGAAGCTGTGCGTGCCAACATGTTTTCTATATGGTTTCCATTCAAATATTTACCATCCATCAAAATTCCCTATGGACGCTGTGTGTGCATACAAGGTGTCAGCATGGTATCTGTATTTAAAATCACAGTTCATTTAAATAACCCTATGGACGCTGTTAGTGCCAACATGTTTTATACATGGTTTCCATACCAATAATTACCACCCATCAAAATCCACTATGGTCGCTGTGTGTGCCTACAAGGTGGCAGCATGGTATCTATATATATATAATAACAGGACATAAAAATAACCCTATGGACACTGTGTGTGCCCACTTGGTGTCTATATGGTTTCCATATAAAAAATAACAACCCATCAAAATCCCCTATGGAAGCTGTGTGTGCCTACAAGGTGTCAGCATGGTTTCTGTATTTAAAATCACAGTTCATTAAAATAACCCTTTGGACGCTGTGCGTGCCAACATATTTTATATATGGTTTCCATACTAATAATTACAACCCATCAAAATCCACTATGGTCGCTGTGTGTGCCTACAAGGTGGCAGCATGGTATTCATATATAAAATAACAGAACATAAAAATAACCCTATGGGTACTGTGTGTGCCCACATGGTGTCTATATGGTTTCCATACAAATAATTATAACCCATTAAAATCATTAAAATCCCCTATGGACGATGTGTTTGCCTACAAGGTGTCTATATGGTTTCCATAAAAATAATCATTTTCCATCAAAATCACCCTATGGATGCTGTATGTGCCTTCAAGGTGTCAGCATGGTATCTGTATTTCAAATCAGTCCAATAATATAACCCTATGGAAGCTGTGCGTGCTAAGATGTTTTCTATATGGTTTCCATTCAAATAATTTCCACCCTTCAAAATCCCCTATGGACGCTGTGTGTGCCTACAAGGTGTCAGCATTGTATTTCAAATAAGTCCATCAATATAACCCTATGGAAGCTGTGCGTGCCAACATGTTTTCTATATGGTTTCCATTCAAATTATTACCACCCATCGAAATCCCCTATGAACGCTTTGTGTGCATACAAGGTGGCAGCAAGGTATCTATATATAAAAAAACAGAACATAAAAATAACCCTATGGACACTGTGCGTGCCAACATGTTTTCTATATGGTTTCCATACAAATAATAACCACCCATCAAAATCCCCTATAAATGCTGTGTGTGCCTACAAGGTGTCTATATGGTTTCCATTCAAATAATCAACATCCGTCAAAATCACCCTATGGATGCTGTGTGTGCCTACAAGGTGTCAGCATGGTATCTGTATTTAAAATCACAGACCATTTGTGTCACAGGTGTCAGAATAGTATCTGTATTTAAAATCACAGTTCATTAAAATAACCCTATGGACTCTGTGCGTGCCAACATGTTTTACACATGGTTTCTTTATCAATAATTACCACCCATCAAAGTCCACTATGGTCGCTTTGTGTGCCTACAAGGTGGCAGCATGGTATCCATATATAAAATAACAGAACTTAAAAATAACCTTATGGGTACTGTGTTTGCCCACATGGAGTCTATATGGTTTCCATACAAATAAATACAACCCATAAAAATCCCCTATGGACGCTGTGAGTGCCTATATGGTAAGTACAAGGTGTCTATATGGTTTTCATAAAAATAATCATTATCCATCAAAATCACCCTATGGACGCTGTATGTGCCTTCAAGGTGTCAGCATGGTTTCTGTATTTCAAATCAGTCCATTAATATAACTCTATGGAAGCTGTGCGTGCTAAGATGGTTTCTATATGGTTTTCATTAAAATAATTTCCACCTGTCAAAATCCCCTATGGACGCTGTGTGTGCCTACAAGGTGTCAGCATGGTATCTGTTTTTAAAATCACAGTCCATCAAAATGACCCTATGGATGCTGTGCATGCCAATATGTTTTATATATGGTTTCCATACTAATAATAACAAACCATCAAAATCCCCTATGGACGCTGTGTGTGCCTACAAGGTATCTTTATGGTTTCCATACAAATAATCATTATCCATCAAAATCACCCTATTGACACTGTGTGTTCCTACAAGGTATCAGCATGGTATCTGTTTTTAAAAACACAGTCCATTTAAATAACCCTATGGACGCTGTGCGTGCCAACATGTTTTCCATATGGTTTCCATACAAATAATTACCACCCATCAAAATTCCCTATGGACGCTGTGTGTGCCTACAAGGTGTAAGCATGGTATCTGTATTTCAAATCAGTCCATTAATATAACCCTATAGAAGCTGTGCGTGCCAACATGTTTTCTATATGGTTTCCATTCAAATATTTACCATCCATCAAAATTCCCTATGGACGCTGTGTGTGCATACAAGGTGTCAGCATGGTATCTGTATTTAAAATCACAGTTCATTAAAATAACCCTATGGACGCTGTTAGTGCCAACATGTTTTATACATGGTTTCCATACCAATAATTACCACCCATCAAAATCCACTATGGTCGCTGTGTGTGCCTACAAGGTGGCAGCATGGTATCTATATATATAATAACAGGACATAAAAATAACCCTATGGACACTGTGTGTGCCCACTTGGTGTCTATATGGTTTCCATATAAAAAATAACAACCCATCAAAATCCCCTATGGAAGCTGTGTGTGCCTACAAGGTGTCAGCATGGTTTCTGTATTTAAAATCACAGTTCATTAAAATAACCCTTTGGACGCTGTGCGTGCCAACATCTTTTATATATGGTTTCCATACTAATAATTACAACCCATCAAAATCCACTATGGTCGCTGTGTGTGCCTACAAGGTGGCAGCATGGTATTCATATATAAAATAACAGAACATAAAAATAACCCTATGGGTACTGTGTGTGCCCACATGGTGTCTATATGGTTTCCATACAAATAATTATAACCCATTAAAATCATTAAAATCCCCTATGGACGATGTGTTTGCCTACAAGGTGTCTATGTGGTTTCCATAAAAATAATCATTTTCCATCAAAATCACCCTATGGATGCTGTATGTGCCTTCAAGGTGTCAGCATGGTATCTGTATTTCAAATCAGTCCAATAATATAACCCTATGGAAGCTGTGCGTGCTAAGATGTTTTCTATATGGTTTCCATTCAAATAATTTCCACCCTTCAAAATCCCCTATGGACGCTGTGTGTGCCTACAAGGTGTCAGCATTGTATTTCAAATAAGTCCATCAATATAACCCTATGGAAGCTGTGCGTGCCAACATGTTTTCTATATGGTTTCCATTCAAATTATTACCACCCATCGAAATCCCCTATGAACGCTTTGTGTGCATACAAGGTGGCAGCAAGGTATCTATATATAAAAAAACAGAACATAAAAATAACCCTATGGACACTGTGCGTGCCAACATGTTTTCTATGTGGTTTCCATACAAATAATAACCACCCATCAAAATCCCCTATAAATGCTGTGTGTGCCTACAAGGTGTCTATATGGTTTCCATTCAAATAATCAACATCCGTCAAAATCACCCTATGGATGCTGTGTGTGCCTACAAGGTGTCAGCATGGTATCTGTATTTAAAATCACAGACCATTTGTGTCACAGGTGTCAGAATAGTATCTGTATTTAAAATCACAGTTCATTAAAATAACCCTATGGACTCTGTGCGTGCCAACATGTTTTACACATGGTTTCTATATCAATAATTACCACCCATCAAAGTCCACTATGGTCGCTTTGTGTGCCTACAAGGTGGCAGCATGGTATCCATATATAAAATAACAGAACTTAAAAATAACCTTATGGGTACTGTGTTTGCCCACATGGAGTCTATATGGTTTCCATACAAATAAATACAACCCATAAAAATCCCCTATGGACGCTGTGAGTGCCTATATGGTAAGTACAAGGTGTCTATATGGTTTTCATAAAAATAATCATTATCCATCAAAATCACCCTATGGACGCTGTATGTGCCTTCAAGGTGTCAGCATGGTTTCTGTATTTCAAATCAGTCCATTAATATTAACTCTATGGAAGCTGTGCGTGCTAAGATGGTTTCTATATGGTTTTCATTAAAATAATTTCCACCTGTCAAAATCCCCTATGGACGCTGTGTGTGCCTACAAGGTGTCAGCATGGTATCTGTTTTTAAAATCACAGTCCATCAAAATGACCCTATGGATGCTGTGCATGCCAATATGTTTTATATATGGTTTCCATACTAATAATTACAAACCATCAAAATCCCCTATGGACGATGTGTGTGCCTACAAGGTGTCTAAATGGTTTCCATTAAAATAAACATTATCCATCAAAATCACCCTATGGACGCTGTATATGCCTTCAAGGTGTCAGCATGGTATCTGTATTTAAAATCACAGACCATTTAAAAAACCCTATGGACACTGTGCGTGCCAACATGTTTTCTTTATGGTTTCCAAATAAATAATTACCACCCGTCAAAATACCCTTTGGACGCTGTGTGTGCCTACAAGGTATCTATATGGTTTCCATACAAATATTCATCGTCTATCACTATCACAATATGGACGCTGAGTGTGCCAACAAGGTGTCAGCATTGTATCTGTATTTATCATCTAAGTCCATTAAAATAACCCTCTGGACACTGTGCGTGCCAACATGTTTTCTATATGATTTCCATACAAATATTTAACACCCATCAAAATCCGATATGGACGATGTGTGTGACTACAAGGTGTCAGAATGGTATTTTATTTAAAATCACAGTCCATTAAAATAACACTATGGATGCTGTGCGTGCCAATATGTTTTATATATGATTTCCATACTAATAATTACAAATTATCAAATCCACTATGATCGCTGTGTGTGCCTACAAGGTGTCAGCATGGTTTCTGTGTTTTAAATCACAGTCCATTTAAATAACCCTATGGACGCTGTGCGTGCCAACATGTTTTCTTATGGTTTCCAAATAAATAATTACCCTCCATCAAAATCCCCTATGGACGCTGTGTGTGCCTACAAGGTATCTTTATGGTTTCCATACAAATAATCATTATCCATCAAAATCACCCTATTGACACTGTGTGTTCCTGCAAGGTATCAGCATGGTATCTGTTTTTAAAAACACAGTCCATTTAAATAACCCTATGGACGCTGTGCGTGCCAACATGTTTTCCATATGGTTTCCATACAAATAATTACCACCCATCAAAATTCCCTATGGACGCTGTGTGTGCCTACAAGGTGTAAGCATGGTATCTGTATTTCAAATCAGTCCATTAATATAACCCTATAGAAGCTGTGCGTGCCAACATGTTTTCTATATGGTTTCCATTCAAATATTTACCATCCATCAAAATTCCCTATGGACGCTGTGTGTGCATACAAGGTGTCAGCATGGTATCTGTATTTAAAATCACAGTTCATTTAAATAACCCTATGGACGCTGTTAGTGCCAACATGTTTTATACATGGTTTCCATACCAATAATTACCACCCATCAAAATCCACTATGGTCGCTGTGTGTGCCTACAAGGTGGCAGCATGGTATCTATATATATATAATAACAGGACATAAAAATAACCCTATGGACACTGTGTGTGCCCACTTGGTGTCTATATGGTTTCCATATAAAAAATAACAACCCATCAAAATCCCCTATGGAAGCTGTGTGTGCCTACAAGGTGTCAGCATGGTTTCTGTATTTAAAATCACAGTTCATTAAAATAACCCTTTGGACGCTGTGCGTGCCAACATCTTTTATATATGGTTTCCATACTAATAATTACAACCCATCAAAATCCACTATGGTCGCTGTGTGTGCCTACAAGGTGGCAGCATGGTATTCATATATAAAATAACAGAACATAAAAATAACCCTATGGGTACTGTGTGTGCCCACATGGTGTCTATATGGTTTCCATACAAATAATTATAACCCATTAAAATCATTAAAATCCCCTATGGACGATGTGTTTGCCTACAAGGTGTCTATATGGTTTCCATAAAAATAATCATTTTCCATCAAAATCACCCTATGGATGCTGTATGTGCCTTCAAGGTGTCAGCATGGTATCTGTATTTCAAATCAGTCCAATAATATAACCCTATGGAAGCTGTGCGTGCTAAGATGTTTTCTATATGGTTTCCATTCAAATAATTTCCACCCTTCAAAATCCCCTATGGACGCTGTGTGTGCCTACAAGGTGTCAGCATTGTATTTCAAATAAGTCCATCAATATAACCCTATGGAAGCTGTGCGTGCCAACATGTTTTCTATATGGTTTCCATTCAAATTATTACCACCCATCGAAATCCCCTATGAACGCTTTGTGTGCATACAAGGTGGCAGCAAGGTATCTATATATAAAAAAACAGAACATAAAAATAACCCTATGGACACTGTGCGTGCCAACATGTTTTCTATGTGGTTTCCATACAAATAATAACCACCCATCAAAATCCCCTATAAATGCTGTGTGTGCCTACAAGGTGTCTATATGGTTTCCATTCAAATAATCAACATCCGTCAAAATCACCCTATGGATGCTGTGTGTGCCTACAAGGTGTCAGCATGGTATCTGTATTTAAAATCACAGACCATTTGTGTCACAGGTGTCAGAATAGTATCTGTATTTAAAATCACAGTTCATTAAAATAACCCTATGGACTCTGTGCGTGCCAACATGTTTTACACATGGTTTCTATATCAATAATTACCACCCATCAAAGTCCACTATGGTCGCTTTGTGTGCCTACAAGGTGGCAGCATGGTATCCATATATAAAATAACAGAACTTAAAAATAACCTTATGGGTACTGTGTTTGCCCACATGGAGTCTATATGGTTTCCATACAAATAAATACAACCCATAAAAATCCCCTATGGACGCTGTGAGTGCCTATATGGTAAGTACAAGGTGTCTATATGGTTTTCATAAAAATAATCATTATCCATCAAAATCACCCTATGGACGCTGTATGTGCCTTCAAGGTGTCAGCATGGTTTCTGTATTTCAAATCAGTCCATTAATATTAACTCTATGGAAGCTGTGCGTGCTAAGATGGTTTCTATATGGTTTTCATTAAAATAATTTCCACCTGTCAAAATCCCCTATGGACGCTGTGTGTGCCTACAAGGTGTCAGCATGGTATCTGTTTTTAAAATCACAGTCCATCAAAATGACCCTATGGATGCTGTGCATGCCAATATGTTTTATATATGGTTTCCATACTAATAATTACAAACCATCAAAATCCCCTATGGACGATGTGTGTGCCTACAAGGTGTCTAAATGGTTTCCATTAAAATAAACATTATCCATCAAAATCACCCTATGGACGCTGTATATGCCTTCAAGGTGTCAGCATGGTATCTGTATTTAAAATCACAGACCATTTAAAAAACCCTATGGACACTGTGCGTGCCAACATGTTTTCTTTATGGTTTCCAAATAAATAATTACCACCCGTCAAAATACCCTTGGACGCTGTGTGTGCCTACAAGGTATCTATATGGTTTCCATACAAATATTCATCGTCTATCACTATCACAATATGGACGCTGAGTGTGCCAACAAGGTGTCAGCATTGTATCTGTATTTATCATCTAAGTCCATTAAAATAACCCTCTGGACACTGTGCGTGCCAACATGTTTTCTATATGATTTCCATACAAATATTTAACACCCATCAAAATCCGATATGGACGATGTGTGTGACTACAAGGTGTCAGAATGGTATTTTATTTAAAATCACAGTCCATTAAAATAACACTATGGATGCTGTGCGTGCCAATATGTTTTATATATGATTTCCATACTAATAATTACAAATTATCAAATCCACTATGATCGCTGTGTGTGCCTACAAGGTGTCAGCATGGTTTCTGTGTTTTAAATCACAGTCCATTTAAATAACCCTATGGACGCTGTGCGTGCCAACATGTTTTCTTATGGTTTCCAAATAAATAATTACCCTCCATCAAAATCCCCTATGGACGCTGTGTGTGCCTACAAGGTATCTTTATGGTTTCCATACAAATAATCATTATCCATCAAAATCACCCTATTGACACTGTGTGTTCCTACAAGGTATCAGCATGGTATCTGTTTTTAAAAACACAGTCCATTTAAATAACCCTATGGACGCTGTGCGTGCCAACATGTTTTCCATATGGTTTCCATACAAATAATTACCACCCATCAAAATTCCCTATGGACGCTGTGTGTGCCTACAAGGTGTAAGCATGGTATCTGTATTTCAAATCAGTCCATTAATATAACCCTATAGAAGCTGTGCGTGCCAACATGTTTTCTATATGGTTTCCATTCAAATATTTACCATCCATCAAAATTCCCTATGGACGCTGTGTGTGCATACAAGGTGTCAGCATGGTATCTGTATTTAAAATCACAGTTCATTTAAATAACCCTATGGACGCTGTTAGTGCCAACATGTTTTATACATGGTTTCCATACCAATAATTACCACCCATCAAAATCCACTATGGTCGCTGTGTGTGCCTACAAGGTGGCAGCATGGTATCTATATATATAATAACAGGACATAAAAATAACCCTATGGACACTGTGTGTGCCCACTTGGTGTCTATATGGTTTCCATATAAAAAATAACAACTTATCAAAATCCCCTATGGAAGCTGTGTGTGCCTACAAGGTGTCAGCATGGTTTCTGTATTTAAAATCACAGTTCATTAAAATAACCCTTTGGACGCTGTGCGTGCCAACATCTTTTATATATGGTTTCCATACTAATAATTACAACCCATCAAAATCCACTATGGTCGCTGTGTGTGCCTACAAGGTGGCAGCATGGTATTCATATATAAAATAACAGAACATAAAAATAACCCTATGGGTACTGTGTGTGCCCACATGGTGTCTATATGGTTTCCATACAAATAATTATAACCCATTAAAATCATTAAAATCCCCTATGGACGATGTGTTTGCCTACAAGGTGTCTATATGGTTTCCATAAAAATAATCATTTTCCATCAAAATCACCCTATGGATGCTGTATGTGCCTTCAAGGTGTCAGCATGGTATCTGTATTTCAAATCAGTCCAATAATATAACCCTATGGAAGCTGTGCGTGCTAAGATGTTTTCTATATGGTTTCCATTCAAATAATTTCCACCCTTCAAAATCCCCTATGGACGCTGTGTGTGCCTACAAGGTGTCAGCATTGTATTTCAAATAAGTCCATCAATATAACCCAATGGAAGCTGTGCGTGCCAACATGTCTTCTATATGGTTTCCATTCAAATTATTACCACCCATCGAAATCCCCTATGAACGCTTTGTGTGCATACAAGGTGGCAGCAAGGTATCTATATATAAAAAAACAGAACATAAAAATAACCCTATGGACACTGTGCGTGCCAACATGTTTTCTATATGGTTTCCATACAAATAATAACCACCCATCAAAATCCCCTATAAATGCTGTGTGTGCCTACAAGGTGTCTATATGGTTTCCATTCAAATAATCAACATCCGTCAAAATCACCCTATGGATGCTGTGTGTGCCTACAAGGTGTCAGCATGGTATCTGTATTTAAAATCACAGACCATTTGTGTCACAGGTGTCAGAATAGTATCTGTATTTAAAATCACAGTTCATTAAAATAACCCTATGGACTCTGTGCGTGCCAACATGTTTTACACATGGTTTCTATATCAATAATTACCACCCATCAAAGTCCACTATGGTCGCTTTGTGTGCCTACAAGGTGGCAGCATGGTATCCATATATAAAATAACAGAACTTAAAAATAACCTTATGGGTACTGTGTTTGCCCACATGGAGTCTATATGGTTTCCATACAAATAAATACAACCCATAAAAATCCCCTATGGACGCTGTGAGTGCCTATATGGTAAGTACAAGGTGTCTATATGGTTTTCATAAAAATAATCATTATCCATCAAAATCACCCTATGGACGCTGTATGTGCCTTCAAGGTGTCAGCATGGTTTCTGTATTTCAAATCAGTCCATTAATATAACTCTATGGAAGCTGTGCGTGCTAAGATGGTTTCTATATGGTTTTCATTAAAATAATTTCCACCTGTCAAAATCCCCTATGGACGCTGTGTGTGCCTACAAGGTGTCAGCATGGTATCTGTTTTTAAAATCACAGTCCATCAAAATGACCCTATGGATGCTGTGCATGCCAATATGTTTTATATATGGTTTCCATACTAATAATTACAAACCATCAAAATCCCCTATGGACGATGTGTGTGCCTACAAGGTGTCTAAATGGTTTCCATTAAAATAAACATTATCCATCAAAATCACCCTATGGACGCTGTATATGCCTTCAAGGTGTCAGCATGGTATCTGTATTTAAAATCACAGACCATTTAAAAAACCCTATGGACACTGTGCGTGCCAACATGTTTTCTTTATGGTTTCCAAATAAATAATTACCACCCGTCAAAATACCCTTTGGACGCTGTGTGTGCCTACAAGGTATCTATATGGTTTCCATACAAATATTCATCGTCTATCACTATCACAATATGGACGCTGAGTGTGCCAACAAGGTGTCAGCATTGTATCTGTATTTATCATCTAAGTCCATTAAAATAACCCTCTGGACACTGTGCGTGCCAACATGTTTTCTATATGATTTCCATACAAATATTTAACACCCATCAAAATCCGATATGGACGATGTGTGTGACTACAAGGTGTCAGAATGGTATTTTATTTAAAATCACAGTCCATTAAAATAACACTATGGATGCTGTGCGTGCCAATATGTTTTATATATGATTTCCATACTAATAATTACAAATTATCAAATCCACTATGATCGCTGTGTGTGCCTACGAGGTGTCAGCATGGTTTCTGTGTTTTAAATCACAGTCCATTTAAATAACCCTATGGACGCTGTGCGTGCCAACATGTTTTCTTATGGTTTCCAAATAAATAATTACCCTCCATCAAAATCCCCTATGGACGCTGTGTGTGCCTACAAGGTATCTTTATGGTTTCCATACAAATAATCATTATCCATCAAAATCACCCTATTGACACTGTGTGTTCCTACAAGGTATCAGCATGGTATCTGTTTTTAAAAACACAGTCCATTTAAATAACCCTATGGACGCTGTGCGTGCCAACATGTTTTCCATATGGTTTCCATACAAATAATTACCACCCATCAAAATTCCCTATGGACGCTGTGTGTGCCTACAAGGTGTAAGCATGGTATCTGTATTTCAAATCAGTCCATTAATATAACCCTATAGAAGCTGTGCGTGCCAACATGTTTTCTATATGGTTTCCATTCAAATATTTACCATCCATCAAAATTCCCTATGGACGCTGTGTGTGCATACAAGGTGTCAGCATGGTATCTGTATTTAAAATCACAGTTCATTTAAATAACCCTATGGACGCTGTTAGTGCCAACATGTTTTATACATGGTTTCCATACCAATAATTACCACCCATCAAAATCCGCTATGGTCGCTGTGTGTGCCTACAAGGTGGCAGCATGGTATCTATATATATATAATAACAGGACATAAAAATAACCCTATGGACACTGTGTGTGCCCACTTGGTGTCTATATGGTTTCCATATAAAAAATAACAACCCATCAAAATCCCCTATGGAAGCTGTGTGTGCCTACAAGGTGTCAGCATGGTTTCTGTATTTAAAATCACAGTTCATTAAAATAACCCTTTGGACGCTGTGCGTGCCAACATCTTTTATATATGGTTTCCATACTAATAATTACAACCCATCAAAATCCACTATGGTCGCTGTGTGTGCCTACAAGGTGGCAGCATGGTATTCATATATAAAATAACAGAACATAAAAATAACCCTATGGGTACTGTGTGTGCCCACATGGTGTCTATATGGTTTCCATACAAATAATTATAACCCATTAAAATCATTAAAATCCCCTATGGACGATGTGTTTGCCTACAAGGTGTCTATATGGTTTCCATAAAAATAATCATTTTCCATCAAAATCACCCTATGGATGCTGTATGTGCCTTCAAGGTGTCAGCATGGTATCTGTATTTCAAATCAGTCCAATAATATAACCCTATGGAAGCTGTGCGTGCTAAGATGTTTTCTATATGGTTTCCATTCAAATAATTTCCACCCTTCAAAATCCCCTATGGACGCTGTGTGTGCCTACAAGGTGTCAGCATTGTATTTCAAATAAGTCCATCAATATAACCCTATGGAAGCTGTGCGTGCCAACATGTTTTCTATATGGTTTCCATTCAAATTATTACCACCCATCGAAATCCCCTATGAACGCTTTGTGTGCATACAAGGTGGCAGCAAGGTATCTATATATAAAAAAACAGAACATAAAAATAACCCTATGGACACTGTGCGTGCCAACATGTTTTCTATGTGGTTTCCATACAAATAATAACCACCCATCAAAATCCCCTATAAATGCTGTGTGTGCCTACAAGGTGTCTATATGGTTTCCATTCAAATAATCAACATCCGTCAAAATCACCCTATGGATGCTGTGTGTGCCTACAAGGTGTCAGCATGGTATCTGTATTTAAAATCACAGACCATTTGTGTCACAGGTGTCAGAATAGTATCTGTATTTAAAATCACAGTTCATTAAAATAACCCTATGGACTCTGTGCGTGCCAACATGTTTTACACATGGTTTCTATATCAATAATTACCACCCATCAAAGTCCACTATGGTCGCTTTGTGTGCCTACAAGGTGGCAGCATGGTATCCATATATAAAATAACAGAACTTAAAAATAACCTTATGGGTACTGTGTTTGCCCACATGGAGTCTATATGGTTTCCATACAAATAAATACAACCCATAAAAATCCCCTATGGACGCTGTGAGTGCCTATATGGTAAGTACAAGGTGTCTATATGGTTTTCATAAAAATAATCATTATCCATCAAAATCACCCTATGGACGCTGTATGTGCCTTCAAGGTGTCAGCATGGTTTCTGTATTTCAAATCAGTCCATTAATATAACTCTATGGAAGCTGTGCGTGCTAAGATGGTTTCTATATGGTTTTCATTAAAATAATTTCCACCTGTCAAAATCCCCTATGGACGCTGTGTGTGCCTACAAGGTGTCAGCATGGTATCTGTTTTTAAAATCACAGTCCATCAAAATGACCCTATGGATGCTGTGCATGCCAATATGTTTTATATATGGTTTCCATACTAATAATTACAAACCATCAAAATCCCCTATGGACGATGTGTGTGCCTACAAGGTGTCTAAATGGTTTCCATTAAAATAAACATTATCCATCAAAATCACCCTATGGACGCTGTATATGCCTTCAAGGTGTCAGCATGGTATCTGTATTTAAAATCACAGACCATTTAAAAAACCCTATGGACACTGTGCGTGCCAACATGTTTTCTTTATGGTTTCCAAATAAATAATTACCACCCGTCAAAATACCCTTTGGACGCTGTGTGTGCCTACAAGGTATCTATATGGTTTCCATACAAATATTCATCGTCTATCACTATCACAATATGGACGCTGAGTGTGCCAACAAGGTGTCAGCATTGTATCTGTATTTATCATCTAAGTCCATTAAAATAACCCTCTGGACACTGTGCGTGCCAACATGTTTTCTATATGATTTCCATACAAATATTTAACACCCATCAAAATCCGATATGGACGATGTGTGTGACTACAAGGTGTCAGAATGGTATTTTATTTAAAATCACAGTCCATTAAAATAACACTATGGATGCTGTGCGTGCCAATATGTTTTATATATGATTTCCATACTAATAATTACAAATTATCAAATCCACTATGATCGCTGTGTGTGCCTACAAGGTGTCAGCATGGTTTCTGTGTTTTAAATCACAGTCCATTTAAATAACCCTATGGACGCTGTGCGTGCCAACATGTTTTCTTATGGTTTCCAAATAAATAATTACCCTCCATCAAAATCCCCTATGGACGCTGTGTGTGCCTACAAGGTATCTTTATGGTTTCCATACAAATAATCATTATCCATCAAAATCACCCTATTGACACTGTGTGTTCCTACAAGGTATCAGCATGGTATCTGTTTTTAAAAACACAGTCCATTTAAATAACCCTATGGACGCTGTGCGTGCCAACATGTTTTCCATATGGTTTCCATACAAATAATTACCACCCATCAAAATTCCCTATGGACGCTGTGTGTGCCTACAAGGTGTAAGCATGGTATCTGTATTTCAAATCAGTCCATTAATATAACCCTATAGAAGCTGTGCGTGCCAACATGTTTTCTATATGGTTTCCATTCAAATATTTACCATCCATCAAAATTCCCTATGGACGCTGTGTGTGCATACAAGGTGTCAGCATGGTATCTGTATTTAAAATCACAGTTCATTTAAATAACCCTATGGACGCTGTTAGTGCCAACATGTTTTATACATGGTTTCCATACCAATAATTACCACCCATCAAAATCCACTATGGTCGCTGTGTGTGCCTACAAGGTGGCAGCATGGTATCTATATATATAATAACAGGACATAAAAATAACCCTATGGACACTGTGTGTGCCCACTTGGTGTCTATATGGTTTCCATATAAAAAATAACAACTTATCAAAATCCCCTATGGAAGCTGTGTGTGCCTACAAGGTGTCAGCATGGTTTCTGTATTTAAAATCACAGTTCATTAAAATAACCCTTTGGACGCTGTGCGTGCCAACATCTTTTATATATGGTTTCCATACTAATAATTACAACCCATCAAAATCCACTATGGTCGCTGTGTGTGCCTACAAGGTGGCAGCATGGTATTCATATATAAAATAACAGAACATAAAAATAACCCTATGGGTACTGTGTGTGCCCACATGGTGTCTATATGGTTTCCATACAAATAATTATAACCCATTAAAATCATTAAAATCCCCTATGGACGATGTGTTTGCCTACAAGGTGTCTATATGGTTTCCATAAAAATAATCATTTTCCATCAAAATCACCCTATGGATGCTGTATGTGCCTTCAAGGTGTCAGCATGGTATCTGTATTTCAAATCAGTCCAATAATATAACCCTATGGAAGCTGTGCGTGCTAAGATGTTTTCTATATGGTTTCCATTCAAATAATTTCCACCCTTCAAAATCCCCTATGGACGCTGTGTGTGCCTACAAGGTGTCAGCATTGTATTTCAAATAAGTCCATCAATATAACCCAATGGAAGCTGTGCGTGCCAACATGTCTTCTATATGGTTTCCATTCAAATTATTACCACCCATCGAAATCCCCTATGAACGCTTTGTGTGCATACAAGGTGGCAGCAAGGTATCTATATATAAAAAAACAGAACATAAAAATAACCCTATGGACACTGTGCGTGCCAACATGTTTTCTATATGGTTTCCATACAAATAATAACCACCCATCAAAATCCCCTATAAATGCTGTGTGTGCCTACAAGGTGTCTATATGGTTTCCATTCAAATAATCAACATCCGTCAAAATCACCCTATGGATGCTGTGTGTGCCTACAAGGTGTCAGCATGGTATCTGTATTTAAAATCACAGACCATTTGTGTCACAGGTGTCAGAATAGTATCTGTATTTAAAATCACAGTTCATTAAAATAACCCTATGGACTCTGTGCGTGCCAACATGTTTTACACATGGTTTCTATATCAATAATTACCACCCATCAAAGTCCACTATGGTCGCTTTGTGTGCCTACAAGGTGGCAGCATGGTATCCATATATAAAATAACAGAACTTAAAAATAACCTTATGGGTACTGTGTTTGCCCACATGGAGTCTATATGGTTTCCATACAAATAAATACAACCCATAAAAATCCCCTATGGACGCTGTGAGTGCCTATATGGTAAGTACAAGGTGTCTATATGGTTTTCATAAAAATAATCATTATCCATCAAAATCACCCTATGGACGCTGTATGTGCCTTCAAGGTGTCAGCATGGTTTCTGTATTTCAAATCAGTCCATTAATATAACTCTATGGAAGCTGTGCGTGCTAAGATGGTTTCTATATGGTTTTCATTAAAATAATTTCCACCTGTCAAAATCCCCTATGGACGCTGTGTGTGCCTACAAGGTGTCAGCATGGTATCTGTTTTTAAAATCACAGTCCATCAAAATGACCCTATGGATGCTG
Organism: Brachycentrus maculatus; assembly: GCF_059751285.1. NCBI lineage: Eukaryota > Metazoa > Arthropoda > Insecta > Trichoptera > Brachycentridae > Brachycentrus > Brachycentrus maculatus. The sequence goes on along the minus strand of NW_028281602.1, from coordinate 82,467 downwards.
TGCATGCCAATATGTTTTATATATGGTTTCCATACTAATAATTACAAACCATCAAAATCCCCTATGGACGATGTGTGTGCCTACAAGGTGTCTAAATGGTTTCCATTAAAATAAACATTATCCATCAAAATCACCCTATGGACGCTGTATATGCCTTCAAGGTGTCAGCATGGTATCTGTATTTAAAATCACAGACCATTTAAAAAACCCTATGGACACTGTGCGTGCCAACATGTTTTCTTTATGGTTTCCAAATAAATAATTACCACCCGTCAAAATACCCTTTGGACGCTGTGTGTGCCTACAAGGTATCTATATGGTTTCCATACAAATATTCATCGTCTATCACTATCACAATATGGACGCTGAGTGTGCCAACAAGGTGTCAGCATTGTATCTGTATTTATCATCTAAGTCCATTAAAATAACCCTCTGGACACTGTGCGTGCCAACATGTTTTCTATATGATTTCCATACAAATATTTAACACCCATCAAAATCCGATATGGACGATGTGTGTGACTACAAGGTGTCAGAATGGTATTTTATTTAAAATCACAGTCCATTAAAATAACACTATGGATGCTGTGCGTGCCAATATGTTTTATATATGATTTCCATACTAATAATTACAAATTATCAAATCCACTATGATCGCTGTGTGTGCCTACGAGGTGTCAGCATGGTTTCTGTGTTTTAAATCACAGTCCATTTAAATAACCCTATGGACGCTGTGCGTGCCAACATGTTTTCTTATGGTTTCCAAATAAATAATTACCCTCCATCAAAATCCCCTATGGACGCTGTGTGTGCCTACAAGGTATCTTTATGGTTTCCATACAAATAATCATTATCCATCAAAATCACCCTATTGACACTGTGTGTTCCTACAAGGTATCAGCATGGTATCTGTTTTTAAAAACACAGTCCATTTAAATAACCCTATGGACGCTGTGCGTGCCAACATGTTTTCCATATGGTTTCCATACAAATAATTACCACCCATCAAAATTCCCTATGGACGCTGTGTGTGCCTACAAGGTGTAAGCATGGTATCTGTATTTCAAATCAGTCCATTAATATAACCCTATAGAAGCTGTGCGTGCCAACATGTTTTCTATATGGTTTCCATTCAAATATTTACCATCCATCAAAATTCCCTATGGACGCTGTGTGTGCATACAAGGTGTCAGCATGGTATCTGTATTTAAAATCACAGTTCATTTAAATAACCCTATGGACGCTGTTAGTGCCAACATGTTTTATACATGGTTTCCATACCAATAATTACCACCCATCAAAATCCGCTATGGTCGCTGTGTGTGCCTACAAGGTGGCAGCATGGTATCTATATATATATAATAACAGGACATAAAAATAACCCTATGGACACTGTGTGTGCCCACTTGGTGTCTATATGGTTTCCATATAAAAAATAACAACCCATCAAAATCCCCTATGGAAGCTGTGTGTGCCTACAAGGTGTCAGCATGGTTTCTGTATTTAAAATCACAGTTCATTAAAATAACCCTTTGGACGCTGTGCGTGCCAACATCTTTTATATATGGTTTCCATACTAATAATTACAACCCATCAAAATCCACTATGGTCGCTGTGTGTGCCTACAAGGTGGCAGCATGGTATTCATATATAAAATAACAGAACATAAAAATAACCCTATGGGTACTGTGTGTGCCCACATGGTGTCTATATGGTTTCCATACAAATAATTATAACCCATTAAAATCATTAAAATCCCCTATGGACGATGTGTTTGCCTACAAGGTGTCTATATGGTTTCCATAAAAATAATCATTTTCCATCAAAATCACCCTATGGATGCTGTATGTGCCTTCAAGGTGTCAGCATGGTATCTGTATTTCAAATCAGTCCAATAATATAACCCTATGGAAGCTGTGCGTGCTAAGATGTTTTCTATATGGTTTCCATTCAAATAATTTCCACCCTTCAAAATCCCCTATGGACGCTGTGTGTGCCTACAAGGTGTCAGCATTGTATTTCAAATAAGTCCATCAATATAACCCTATGGAAGCTGTGCGTGCCAACATGTTTTCTATATGGTTTCCATTCAAATTATTACCACCCATCGAAATCCCCTATGAACGCTTTGTGTGCATACAAGGTGGCAGCAAGGTATCTATATATAAAAAAACAGAACATAAAAATAACCCTATGGACACTGTGCGTGCCAACATGTTTTCTATGTGGTTTCCATACAAATAATAACCACCCATCAAAATCCCCTATAAATGCTGTGTGTGCCTACAAGGTGTCTATATGGTTTCCATTCAAATAATCAACATCCGTCAAAATCACCCTATGGATGCTGTGTGTGCCTACAAGGTGTCAGCATGGTATCTGTATTTAAAATCACAGACCATTTGTGTCACAGGTGTCAGAATAGTATCTGTATTTAAAACACAGTTCATTAAAATAACCCTATGGACTCTGTGCGTGCCAACATGTTTTACACATGGTTTCTATATCAATAATTACCACCCATCAAAGTCCACTATGGTCGCTTTGTGTGCCTACAAGGTGGCAGCATGGTATCCATATATAAAATAACAGAACTTAAAAATAACCTTATGGGTACTGTGTTTGCCCACATGGAGTCTATATGGTTTCCATACAAATAAATACAACCCATAAAAATCCCCTATGGACGCTGTGAGTGCCTATATGGTAAGTACAAGGTGTCTATATGGTTTTCATAAAAATAATCATTATCCATCAAAATCACCCTATGGACGCTGTATGTGCCTTCAAGGTGTCAGCATGGTTTCTGTATTTCAAATCAGTCCATTAATATAACTCTATGGAAGCTGTGCGTGCTAAGATGGTTTCTATATGGTTTTCATTAAAATAATTTCCACCTGTCAAAATCCCCTATGGACGCTGTGTGTGCCTACAAGGTGTCAGCATGGTATCTGTTTTTAAAATCACAGTCCATCAAAATGACCCTATGGATGCTGTGCATGCCAATATGTTTTATATATGGTTTCCATACTAATAATTACAAACCATCAAAATCCCCTATGGACGATGTGTGTGCCTACAAGGTGTCTAAATGGTTTCCATTAAAATAAACATTATCCATCAAAATCACCCTATGGACGCTGTATATGCCTTCAAGGTGTCAGCATGGTATCTGTATTTAAAATCACAGACCATTTAAAAAACCCTATGGACACTGTGCGTGCCAACATGTTTTCTTTATGGTTTCCAAATAAATAATTACCACCCGTCAAAATACCCTTTGGACGCTGTGTGTGCCTACAAGGTATCTATATGGTTTCCATACAAATATTCATCGTCTATCACTATCACAATATGGACGCTGAGTGTGCCAACAAGGTGTCAGCATTGTATCTGTATTTATCATCTAAGTCCATTAAAATAACCCTCTGGACACTGTGCGTGCCAACATGTTTTCTATATGATTTCCATACAAATATTTAACACCCATCAAAATCCGATATGGACGATGTGTGTGACTACAAGGTGTCAGAATGGTATTTTATTTAAAATCACAGTCCATTAAAATAACACTATGGATGCTGTGCGTGCCAATATGTTTTATATATGATTTCCATACTAATAATTACAAATTATCAAATCCACTATGATCGCTGTGTGTGCCTACAAGGTGTCAGCATGGTTTCTGTGTTTTAAATCACAGTCCATTTAAATAACCCTATGGACGCTGTGCGTGCCAACATGTTTTCTTATGGTTTCCAAATAAATAATTACCCTCCATCAAAATCCCCTATGGACGCTGTGTGTGCCTACAAGGTATCTTTATGGTTTCCATACAAATAATCATTATCCATCAAAATCACCCTATTGACACTGTGTGTTCCTACAAGGTATCAGCATGGTATCTGTTTTTAAAAACACAGTCCATTTAAATAACCCTATGGACGCTGTGCGTGCCAACATGTTTTCCATATGGTTTCCATACAAATAATTACCACCCATCAAAATTCCCTATGGACGCTGTGTGTGCCTACAAGGTGTAAGCATGGTATCTGTATTTCAAATCAGTCCATTAATATAACCCTATAGAAGCTGTGCGTGCCAACATGTTTTCTATATGGTTTCCATTCAAATATTTACCATCCATCAAAATTCCCTATGGACGCTGTGTGTGCATACAAGGTGTCAGCATGGTATCTGTATTTAAAATCACAGTTCATTTAAATAACCCTATGGACGCTGTTAGTGCCAACATGTTTTATACATGGTTTCCATACCAATAATTACCACCCATCAAAATCCACTATGGTCGCTGTGTGTGCCTACAAGGTGGCAGCATGGTATCTATATATATAATAACAGGACATAAAAATAACCCTATGGACACTGTGTGTGCCCACTTGGTGTCTATATGGTTTCCATATAAAAAATAACAACCCATCAAAATCCCCTATGGAAGCTGTGTGTGCCTACAAGGTGTCAGCATGGTTTCTGTATTTAAAATCACAGTTCATTAAAATAACCCTTTGGACGCTGTGCGTGCCAACATCTTTTATATATGGTTTCCATACTAATAATTACAACCCATCAAAATCCACTATGGTCGCTGTGTGTGCCTACAAGGTGGCAGCATGGTATTCATATATAAAATAACAGAACATAAAAATAACCCTATGGGTACTGTGTGTGCCCACATGGTGTCTATATGGTTTCCATACAAATAATTATAACCCATTAAAATCATTAAAATCCCCTATGGACGATGTGTTTGCCTACAAGGTGTCTATATGGTTTCCATAAAAATAATCATTTTCCATCAAAATCACCCTATGGATGCTGTATGTGCCTTCAAGGTGTCAGCATGGTATCTGTATTTCAAATCAGTCCAATAATATAACCCTATGGAAGCTGTGCGTGCTAAGATGTTTTCTATATGGTTTCCATTCAAATAATTTCCACCCTTCAAAATCCCCTATGGACGCTGTGTGTGCCTACAAGGTGTCAGCATTGTATTTCAAATAAGTCCATCAATATAACCCTATGGAAGCTGTGCGTGCCAACATGTTTTCTATATGGTTTCCATTCAAATTATTACCACCCATCGAAATCCCCTATGAACGCTTTGTGTGCATACAGGGTGGCAGCAAGGTATCTATATATAAAAAAACAGAACATAAAAATAACCCTATGGACACTGTGCGTGCCAACATGTTTTCTATATGGTTTCCATACAAATAATAACCACCCATCAAAATCCCCTATAAATGCTGTGTGTGCCTACAAGGTGTCTATATGGTTTCCATTCAAATAATCAACATCCGTCAAAATCACTCTATGGATGCTGTGTGTGCCTACAAGGTGTCAGCATGGTATCTGTATTTAAAATCACAGACCATTTGTGTCACAGGTGTCAGAATAGTATCTGTATTTAAAATCACAGTTCATTAAAATAACCCTATGGACTCTGTGCGTGCCAACATGTTTTACACATGGTTTCTATATCAATAATTACCACCCATCAAAGTCCACTATGGTCGCTTTGTGTGCCTACAAGGTGGCAGCATGGTATCCATATATAAAATAACAGAACTTAAAAATAACCTTATGGGTACTGTGTTTGCCCACATGGAGTCTATATGGTTTCCATACAAATAAATACAACCCATAAAAATCCCCTATGGACGCTGTGAGTGCCTATATGGTAAGTACAAGGTGTCTATATGGTTTTCATAAAAATAATCATTATCCATCAAAATCACCCTATGGACGCTGTATGTGCCTTCAAGGTGTCAGCATGGTTTCTGTATTTCAAATCAGTCCATTAATATAACTCTATGGAAGCTGTGCGTGCTAAGATGGTTTCTATATGGTTTTCATTAAAATAATTTCCACCTGTCAAAATCCCCTATGGACGCTGTGTGTGCCTACAAGGTGTCAGCATGGTATCTGTTTTTAAAATCACAGTCCATCAAAATGACCCTATGGATGCTGTGCATGCCAATATGTTTTATATATGGTTTCCATACTAATAATTACAAACCATCAAAATCCCCTATGGACGATGTGTGTGCCTACAAGGTGTCTAAATGGTTTCCATTAAAATAAACATTATCCATCAAAATCACCCTATGGACGCTGTATATGCCTTCAAGGTGTCAGCATGGTATCTGTATTTAAAATCACAGACCATTTAAAAAACCCTATGGACACTGTGCGTGCCAACATGTTTTCTTTATGGTTTCCAAATAAATAATTACCACCCGTCAAAATACCCTTTGGACGCTGTGTGTGCCTACAAGGTATCTATATGGTTTCCATACAAATATTCATCGTCTATCACTATCACAATATGGACGCTGAGTGTGCCAACAAGGTGTCAGCATTGTATCTGTATTTATCATCTAAGTCCATTAAAATAACCCTCTGGACACTGTGCGTGCCAACATGTTTTCTATATGATTTCCATACAAATATTTAACACCCATCAAAATCCGATATGGACGATGTGTGTGACTACAAGGTGTCAGAATGGTATTTTATTTAAAATCACAGTCCATTAAAATAACACTATGGATGCTGTGCGTGCCAATATGTTTTATATATGATTTCCATACTAATAATTACAAATTATCAAATCCACTATGATCGCTGTGTGTGCCTACGAGGTGTCAGCATGGTTTCTGTGTTTTAAATCACAGTCCATTTAAATAACCCTATGGACGCTGTGCGTGCCAACATGTTTTCTTATGGATTCCAAATAAATAATTACCCTCCATCAAAATCCCCTATGGACGCTGTGTGTGCCTACAAGGTATCTTTATGGTTTCCATACAAATAATCATTATCCATCAAAATCACCCTATTGACACTGTGTGTTCCTACAAGGTATCAGCATGGTATCTGTTTTTAAAAACACAGTCCATTTAAATAACCCTATGGACGCTGTGCGTGCCAACATGTTTTCCATATGGTTTCCATACAAATAATTACCACCCATCAAAATTCCCTATGGACGCTGTGTGTGCCTACAAGGTGTAAGCATGGTATCTGTATTTCAAATCAGTCCATTAATATAACCCTATAGAATCTGTGCGTGCCAACATGTTTTCTATATGGTTTCCATTCAAATATTTACCATCCATCAAAATTCCCTATGGACGCTGTGTGTGCATACAAGGTGTCAGCATGGTATCTGTATTTAAAATCACAGTTCATTTAAATAACCCTATGGACGCTGTTAGTGCCAACATGTTTTATACATGGTTTCCATACCAATAATTACCACCCATCAAAATCCACTATGGTCGCTGTGTGTGCCTACAAGGTGGCAGCATGGTATCTATATATATAATAACAGGACATAAAAATAACCCTATGGACACTGTGTGTGCCCACTTGGTGTCTATATGGTTTCCATATAAAAAATAACAACCCATCAAAATCCCCTATGGAAGCTGTGTGTGCCTACAAGGTGTCAGCATGGTTTCTGTATTTAAAATCACAGTTCATTAAAATAACCCTTTGGACGCTGTGCGTGCCAACATCTTTTATATATGGTTTCCATACTAATAATTACAACCCATCAAAATCCACTATGGTCGCTGTGTGTGCCTACAAGGTGGCAGCATGGTATTCATATATAAAATAACAGAACATAAAAATAACCCTATGGGTACTGTGTGTGCCCACATGGTGTCTATATGGTTTCCATACAAATAATTATAACCCATTAAAATCATTAAAATCCCCTTTGGACGATGTGTTTGCCTACAAGGTGTCTATATGGTTTCCATAAAAATAATCATTTTCCATCAAAATCACCCTATGGATGCTGTATGTGCCTTCAAGGTGTCAGCATGGTATCTGTATTTCAAATCAGTCCAATAATATAACCCTATGGAAGCTGTGCGTGCTAAGATGTTTTCTATATGGTTTCCATTCAAATAATTTCCACCCTTCAAAATCCCCTATGGACGCTGTGTGTGCCTACAAGGTGTCAGCATTGTATTTCAAATAAGTCCATCAATATAACCCTATGGAAGCTGTGCGTGCCAACATGTTTTCTATATGGTTTCCATTCAAATTATTACCACCCATCGAAATCCCCTATGAACGCTTTGTGTGCATACAGGGTGGCAGCAAGGTATCTATATATAAAAAAACAGAACATAAAAATAACCCTATGGACACTGTGCGTGCCAACATGTTTTCTATATGGTTTCCATACAAATAATAACCACCCATCAAAATCCCCTATAAATGCTGTGTGTGCCTACAAGGTGTCTATATGGTTTCCATTCCAATAATCAACATCCGTCAAAATCACCCTATGGATGCTGTGTGTGCCTACAAGGTGTCAGCATGGTATCTGTATTTAAAATCACAGACCATTTGTGTCACACGTGTCAGAATAGTATCTGTATTTAAAATCACAGTTCATTAAAATAACCCTATGGACTCTGTGCGTGCCAACATGTTTTACACATGGTTTCTATATCAATAATTACCACCCATCAAAGTCCACTATGGTCGCTTTGTGTGCCTACAAGGTGGCAGCATGGTATCCATATATAAAATAACAGAACTTAAAAATAACCTTATGGGTACTGTGTTTGCCCACATGGAGTCTATATGGTTTCCATACAAATAAATACAACCCATAAAAATCCCCTATGGACGCTGTGAGTGCCTATATGGTAAGTACAAGGTGTCTATATGGTTTTCATAAAAATAATCATTATCCATCAAAATCACCCTATGGACGCTGTATGTGCCTTCAAGGTGTCAGCATGGTTTCTGTATTTCAAATCAGTCCATTAATATAACTCTATGGAAGCTGTGCGTGCTAAGATGGTTTCTATATGGTTTTCATTAAAATAATTTCCACCTGTCAAAATCCCCTATGGACGCTGTGTGTGCCTACAAGGTGTCAGCATGGTATCTGTTTTTAAAATCACAGTCCATCAAAATGACCCTATGGATGCTGTGCATGCCAATATGTTTTATATATGGTTTCCATACTAATAATTACAAACCATCAAAATCCCCTATGGACGATGTGTGTGCCTACAAGGTGTCTAAATGGTTTCCATTAAAATAAACATTATCCATCAAAATCACCCTATGGACGCTGTATATGCCTTCAAGGTGTCAGCATGGTATCTGTATTTAAAATCACAGACCATTTAAAAAACCCTATGGACACTGTGCGTGCCAACATGTTTTCTTTATGGTTTCCAAATAAATAATTACCACCCGTCAAAATACCCTTTGGACGCTGTGTGTGCCTACAAGGTATCTATATGGTTTCCATACAAATATTCATCGTCTATCACTATCACAATATGGACGCTGAGTGTGCCAACAAGGTGTCAGCATTGTATCTGTATTTATCATCTAAGTCCATTAAAATAACCCTCTGGACACTGTGCGTGCCAACATGTTTTCTATATGATTTCCATACAAATATTTAACACCCATCAAAATCCGATATGGACGATGTGTGTGACTACAAGGTGTCAGAATGGTATTTTATTTAAAATCACAGTCCATTAAAATAACACTATGGATGCTGTGCGTGCCAATATGTTTTATATATGATTTCCATACTAATAATTACAAATTATCAAATCCACTATGATCGCTGTGTGTGCCTACAAGGTGTCAGCATGGTTTCTGTGTTTTAAATCACAGTCCATTTAAATAACCCTATGGACGCTGTGCGTGCCAACATGTTTTCTTATGGTTTCCAAATAAATAATTACCCTCCATCAAAATCCCCTATGGACGCTGTGTGTGCCTACAAGGTATCTTTATGGTTTCCATACAAATAATCATTATCCATCAAAATCACCCTATTGACACTGTGTGTTCCTGCAAGGTATCAGCATGGTATCTGTTTTTAAAAACACAGTCCATTTAAATAACCCTATGGACGCTGTGCGTGCCAACATGTTTTCCGTATGGTTTCCATACAAATAATTACCACGCATCAAAATTCCCTATGGACGCTGTGTGTGCCTACAAGGTGTAAGCATGGTATCTGTATTTCAAATCAGTCCATTAATATAACCCTATAGAAGCTGTGCGTGCCAACATGTTTTCTATATGGTTTCCATTCAAATATTTACCATCCATCAAAATTCCCTATGGACGCTGTGTGTGCATACAAGGTGTCAGCATGGTATCTGTATTTAAAATCACAGTTCATTTAAATAACCCTATGGACGCTGTTAGTGCCAACATGTTTTATACATGGTTTCCATACCAATAATTACCACCCATCAAAATCCACTATGGTCGCTGTGTGTGCCTACAAGGTGGCAGCATGGTATCTATATATATATAATAACAGGACATAAAAATAACCCTATGGACACTGTGTGTGCCCACTTGGTGTCTATATGGTTTCCATATAAAAAATAACAACCCATCAAAATCCCCTATGGAAGCTGTGTGTGCCTACAAGGTGTCAGCATGGTTTCTGTATTTAAAATCACAGTTCATTAAAATAACCCTTTGGACGCTGTGCGTGCCAACATCTTTTATATATGGTTTCCATACTAATAATTACAACCCATCAAAATCCACTATGGTCGCTGTGTGTGCCTACAAGGTGGCAGCATGGTATTCATATATAAAATAACAGAACATAAAAATAACCCTATGGGTACTGTGTGTGCCCACATGGTGTCTATATGGTTTCCATACAAATAATTATAACCCATTAAAATCATTAAAATCCCCTATGGACGATATGTGTTTGCCTACGAGGTGTCTATATGGTTTCCATAAAAATAATCATTTTACATCAAAATCACCCTATGGATGCTGTATGTGCCTTCAAGGTGTCAGCATGGTATCTGTATTTCAAATCAGTCCAATAATATAACCCTATGGAAGCTGTGCGTGCTAAGATGTTTTCTATATGGTTTCCATTCAAATAATTTCCACCCTTCAAAATCCCCTATGGACGCTGTGTGTGCCTACAAGGTGTCAGCATTGTATTTCAAATAAGTCCATCAATATAACCCTATGGAAGCTGTGCGTGCCAACATGTTTTCTATATGGTTTCCATTCAAATTATTACCACCCATCGAAATCCCCTATGAACGCTTTGTGTGCATACAAGGTGGCAGCAAGGTATCTATATATAAAAAAACAGAACATAAAAATAACCCTATGGACACTGTGCGTGCCAACATGTTTTCTATATGGTTTCCATACAAATAATAACCACCCATCAAAATCCCCTATAAATGCTGTGTGTGCCTACAAGGTGTCTATATGGTTTCCATTCAAATAATCAACATCCGTCAAAATCACCCTATGGATGCTGTGTGTGCCTACAAGGTGTCAGCATGGTATCTGTATTTAAAATCACAGACCATTTGTGTCACAGGTGTCAGAATAGTATCTGTATTTAAAATCACAGTTCATTAAAATAACCCTATGGACTCTGTGCGTGCCAACATGTTTTACACATGGTTTCTATATCAATAATTACCACCCATCAAAGTCCACTATGGTCGCTTTGTGTGCCTACAAGGTGGCAGCATGGTATCCATATATAAAATAACAGAACTTAAAAATAACCTTATGGGTACTGTGTTTGCCCACATGGAGTCTATATGGTTTCCATACAAATAAATACAACCCATAAAAATCCCCTATGGACGCTGTGAGTGCCTATATGGTAAGTACAAGGTGTCTATATGGTTTTCATAAAAATAATCATTATCCATCAAAATCACCCTATGGACGCTGTATGTGCCTTCAAGGTGTCAGCATGGTTTCTGTATTTCAAATCAGTCCATTAATATAACTCTATGGAAGCTGTGCGTGCTAAGATGGTTTCTATATGGTTTTCATTAAAATAATTTCCACCTGTCAAAATCCCCTATGGACGCTGTGTGTGCCTACAAGGTGTCAGCATGGTATCTGTTTTTAAAATCACAGTCCATCAAAATGACCCTATGGATGCTGTGTAGTATGGTTTCCATACTAATAATTACAAACCATCAAAATCCCCTATGGACGATGTGTGTGCCTACAAGGTGTCTAAATGGTTTCCATTAAAATAAACATTATCCATCAAAATCACCCTATGGACGCTGTATATGCCTTCAAGGTGTCAGCATGGTATCTGTATTTAAAATCACAGACCATTTAAAAAACCCTATGGACACTGTGCGTGCCAACATGTTTTCTTTATGGTTTCCAAATAAATAATTACCACCCGTCAAAATACCCTTTGGACGCTGTGTGTGCCTACAAGGTATCTATATGGTTTCCATACAAATATTCATCGTCTATCACTATCACAATATGGACGCTGAGTGTGCCAACAAGGTGTCAGCATTGTATCTGTATTTATCATCTAAGTCCATTAAAATAACCCTCTGGACACTGTGCGTGCCAACATGTTTTCTATATGATTTCCATACAAATATTTAACACCCATCAAAATCCGATATGGACGATGTGTGTGACTACAAGGTGTCAGAATGGTATTTTATTTAAAATCACAGTCCATTAAAATAACACTATGGATGCTGTGCGTGCCAATATGTTTTATATATGATTTCCATACTAATAATTACAAATTATCAAATCCACTATGATCGCTGTGTGTGCCTACAAGGTGTCAGCATGGTTTCTGTGTTTTAAATCACAGTCCATTTAAATAACCCTATGGACGCTGTGCGTGCCAACATGTTTTCTTATGGTTTCCAAATAAATAATTACCCTCCATCAAAATCCCCTATGGACGCTGTGTGTGCCTACAAGGTATCTTTATGGTTTCCATACAAATAATCATTATCCATCAAAATCACCCTATTGACACTGTGTGTTCCTGCAAGGTATCAGCATGGTATCTGTTTTTAAAAACACAGTCCATTTAAATAACCCTATGGACGCTGTGCGTGCCAACATGTTTTCCGTATGGTTTCCATACAAATAATTACCACCCATCAAAATTCCCTATGGACGCTGTGTGTGCCTACAAGGTGGCAGCATGGTATCTATATATATAATAACAGGACATAAAAATAACCCTATGGACACTGTGTGTGCCCACTTGGTGTCTATATGGTTTCCATATAAAAAATAACAACCCATCAAAATCCCCTATGGAAGCTGTGTGTGCATACAAGGTGTCAGCATGGTATCTGTATTTAAAATCACAGTTCATTTAAATAACCCTATGGACGCTGTTAGTGCCAACATGTTTTATACATGGTTTCCATACCAATAATTACCACCCATCAAAATCCACTATGGTCGCTGTGTGTGCCTACAAGGTGGCAGCATGGTATCTATATATATAATAACAGGACATAAAAATAACCCTATGGACACTGTGTGTGCCCACTTGGTGTCTATATGGTTTCCATATAAAAAATAACAACCCATCAAAATCCCCTATGGAAGCTGTGTGTGCCTACAAGGTGTCAGCATGGTTTCTGTATTTAAAATCACAGTTCATTAAAATAACCCTTTGGACGCTGTGCGTGCCAACATCTTTTATATATGGTTTCCATACTAATAATTACAACCCATCAAAATCCACTATGGTCGCTGTGTGTGCCTACAAGGTGGCAGCATGGTATTCATATATAAAATAACAGAACATAAAAATAACCCTATGGGTACTGTGTGTGCCCACATGGTGTCTATATGGTTTCCATACAAATAATTATAACCCATTAAAATCATTAAAATCCCCTATGGACGATGTGTTTGCCTACAAGGTGTCTATATGGTTTCCATAAAAATAATCATTTTCCATCAAAATCACCCTATGGATGCTGTATGTGCCTTCAAGGTGTCAGCATGGTATCTGTATTTCAAATCAGTCCAATAATATAACCCTATGGAAGCTGTGCGTGCTAAGATGTTTTCTATATGGTTTCCATTCAAATAATTTCCACCCTTCAAAATCCCCTATGGACGCTGTGTGTGCCTACAAGGTGTCAGCATTGTATTTCAAATAAGTCCATCAATATAACCCTATGGAAGCTGTGCGTGCCAACATGTTTTCTATATGGTTTCCATTCAAATTATTACCACCCATCGAAATCCCCTATGAACGCTTTGTGTGCATACAAGGTGGCAGCAAGGTATCTATATATAAAAAAACAGAACATAAAAATAACCCTATGGACACTGTGCGTGCCAACATGTTTTCTATATGGTTTCCATACAAATAATAACCACCCATCAAAATCCCCTATAAATGCTGTGTGTGCCTACAAGGTGTCTATATGGTTTCCATTCAAATAATCAACATCCGTCAAAATCACCCTATGGATGCTGTGTGTGCCTACAAGGTGTCAGCATGGTATCTGTATTTAAAATCACAGACCATTTGTGTCACAGGTGTCAGAATAGTATCTGTATTTAAAATCACAGTTCATTAAAATAACCCTATGGACTCTGTGCGTGCCAACATGTTTTACACATGGTTTCTATATCAATAATTACCACCCATCAAAGTCCACTATGGTCGCTTTGTGTGCCTACAAGGTGGCAGCATGGTATCCATATATAAAATAACAGAACTTAAAAATAACCTTATGGGTACTGTGTTTGCCCACATGGAGTCTATATGGTTTCCATACAAATAAATACAACCCATAAAAATCCCCTATGGACGCTGTGAGTGCCTATATGGTAAGTACAAGGTGTCTATATGGTTTTCATAAAAATAATCATTATCCATCAAAATCACCCTATGGACGCTGTATGTGCCTTCAAGGTGTCAGCATGGTTTCTGTATTTCAAATCAGTCCATTAATATAACTCTATGGAAGCTGTGCGTGCTAAGATGGTTTCTATATGGTTTTCATTAAAATAATTTCCACCTGTCAAAATCCCCTATGGACGCTGTGTGTGCCTACAAGGTGTCAGCATGGTATCTGTTTTTAAAATCACAGTCCATCAAAATGACCCTATGGATGCTGTGCATGCCAATATGTTTTATATATGGTTTCCATACTAATAATTACAAACCATCAAAATCCCCTATGGACGATGTGTGTGCCTACAAGGTGTCTAAATGGTTTCCATTAAAATAAACATTATCCATCAAAATCACCCTATGGACGCTGTATATGCCTTCAAGGTGTCAGCATGGTATCTGTATTTAAAATCACAGACCATTTAAAAAACCCTATGGACACTGTGCGTGCCAACATGTTTTCTTTATGGTTTCCAAATAAATAATTACCACCCGTCAAAATACCCTTTGGACGCTGTGTGTGCCTACAAGGTATCTATATGGTTTCCATACAAATATTCATCGTCTATCACTATCACAATATGGACGCTGAGTGTGCCAACAAGGTGTCAGCATTGTATCTGTATTTATCATCTAAGTCCATTAAAATAACCCTCTGGACACTGTGCGTGCCAACATGTTTTCTATATGATTTCCATACAAATATTTAACACCCATCAAAATCCGATATGGACGATGTGTGTGACTACAAGGTGTCAGAATGGTATTTTATTTAAAATCACAGTCCATTAAAATAACACTATGGATGCTGTGCGTGCCAATATGTTTTATATATGATTTCCATACTAATAATTACAAATTATCAAATCCACTATGATCGCTGTGTGTGCCTACAAGGTGTCAGCATGGTTTCTGTGTTTTAAATCACAGTCCATTTAAATAACCCTATGGACGCTGTGCGTGCCAACATGTTTTCTTATGGTTTCCAAATAAATAATTACCCTCCATCAAAATCCCCTATGGACGCTGTGTGTGCCTACAAGGTATCTTTATGGTTTCCATACAAATAATCATTATCCATCAAAATCACCCTATTGACACTGTGTGTTCCTGCAAGGTATCAGCATGGTATCTGTTTTTAAAAACACAGTCCATTTAAATAACCCTATGGACGCTGTGCGTGCCAACATGTTTTCCATATGGTTTCCATACAAATAATTACCACCCATCAAAATTCCCTATGGACGCTGTGTGTGCCTACAAGGTGTAAGCATGGTATCTGTATTTCAAATCAGTCCATTAATATAACCCTATAGAAGCTGTGCGTGCCAACATGTTTTCTATATGGTTTCCATTCAAATATTTACCATCCATCAAAATTCCCTATGGACGCTGTGTGTGCATACAAGGTGTCAGCATGGTATCTGTATTTAAAATCACAGTTCATTTAAATAACCCTATGGACGCTGTTAGTGCCAACATGTTTTATACATGGTTTCCATACCAATAATTACCACCCATCAAAATCCACTATGGTCGCTGTGTGTGCCTACAAGGTGGCAGCATGGTATCTATATATATATAATAACAGGACATAAAAATAACCCTATGGACACTGTGTGTGCCCACTTGGTGTCTATATGGTTTCCATATAAAAAATAACAACCCATCAAAATCCCCTATGGAAGCTGTGTGTGCCTACAAGGTGTCAGCATGGTTTCTGTATTTAAAATCACAGTTCATTAAAATAACCCTTTGGACGCTGTGCGTGCCAACATATTTTATATATGGTTTCCATACTAATAATTACAACCCATCAAAATCCACTATGGTCGCTGTGTGTGCCTACAAGGTGGCAGCATGGTATTCATATATAAAATAACAGAACATAAAAATAACCCTATGGGTACTGTGTGTGCCCACATGGTGTCTATATGGTTTCCATACAAATAATTATAACCCATTAAAATCATTAAAATCCCCTATGGACGATGTGTTTGCCTACAAGGTGTCTATATGGTTTCCATAAAAATAATCATTTTCCATCAAAATCACCCTATGGATGCTGTATGTGCCTTCAAGGTGTCAGCATGGTATCTGTATTTCAAATCAGTCCAATAATATAACCCTATGGAAGCTGTGCGTGCTAAGATGTTTTCTATATGGTTTCCATTCAAATAATTTCCACCCTTCAAAATCCCCTATGGACGCTGTGTGTGCCTACAAGGTGTCAGCATTGTATTTCAAATAAGTCCATCAATATAACCCTATGGAAGCTGTGCGTGCCAACATGTTTTCTATATGGTTTCCATTCAAATTATTACCACCCATCGAAATCCCCTATGAACGCTTTGTGTGCATACAAGGTGGCAGCAAGGTATCTATATATAAAAAAACAGAACATAAAAATAACCCTATGGACACTGTGCGTGCCAACATGTTTTCTATATGGTTTCCATACAAATAATAACCACCCATCAAAATCCCCTATAAATGCTGTGTGTGCCTACAAGGTGTCTATATGGTTTCCATTCAAATAATCAACATCCGTCAAAATCACCCTATGGATGCTGTGTGTGCCTACAAGGTGTCAGCATGGTATCTGTATTTAAAATCACAGACCATTTGTGTCACAGGTGTCAGAATAGTATCTGTATTTAAAATCACAGTTCATTAAAATAACCCTATGGACTCTGTGCGTGCCAACATGTTTTACACATGGTTTCTATATCAATAATTACCACCCATCAAAGTCCACTATGGTCGCTTTGTGTGCCTACAAGGTGGCAGCATGGTATCCATATATAAAATAACAGAACTTAAAAATAACCTTATGGGTACTGTGTTTGCCCACATGGAGTCTATATGGTTTCCATACAAATAAATACAACCCATAAAAATCCCCTATGGACGCTGTGAGTGCCTATATGGTAAGTACAAGGTGTCTATATGGTTTTCATAAAAATAATCATTATCCATCAAAATCACCCTATGGACGCTGTATGTGCCTTCAAGGTGTCAGCATGGTTTCTGTATTTCAAATCAGTCCATTAATATAACTCTATGGAAGCTGTGCGTGCTAAGATGGTTTCTATATGGTTTTCATTAAAATAATTTCCACCTGTCAAAATCCCCTATGGACGCTGTGTGTGCCTACAAGGTGTCAGCATGGTATCTGTTTTTAAAATCACAGTCCATCAAAATGACCCTATGGATGCTGTGCATGCCAATATGTTTTATATATGGTTTCCATACTAATAATTACAAACCATCAAAATCCCCTATGGACGATGTGTGTGCCTACAAGGTGTCTAAATGGTTTCCATTAAAATAAACATTATCCATCAAAATCACCCTATGGACGCTGTATATGCCTTCAAGGTGTCAGCATGGTATCTGTATTTAAAATCACAGACCATTTAAAAAACCCTATGGACACTGTGCGTGCCAACATGTTTTCTTTATGGTTTCCAAATAAATAATTACCACCCGTCAAAATACCCTTTGGACGCTGTGTGTGCCTACAAGGTATCTATATGGTTTCCATACAAATATTCATCGTCTATCACTATCACAATATGGACGCTGAGTGTGCCAACAAGGTGTCAGCATTGTATCTGTATTTATCATCTAAGTCCATTAAAATAACCCTCTGGACACTGTGCGTGCCAACATGTTTTCTATATGATTTCCATACAAATATTTAACACCCATCAAAATCCGATATGGACGATGTGTGTGACTACAAGGTGTCAGAATGGTATTTTATTTAAAATCACAGTCCATTAAAATAACACTATGGATGCTGTGCGTGCCAATATGTTTTATATATGATTTCCATACTAATAATTACAAATTATCAAATCCACTATGATCGCTGTGTGTGCCTACAAGGTGTCAGCATGGTTTCTGTGTTTTAAATCACAGTCCATTTAAATAACCCTATGGACGCTGTGCGTGCCAACATGTTTTCTTATGGTTTCCAAATAAATAATTACCCTCCATCAAAATCCCCTATGGACGCTGTGTGTGCCTACAAGGTATCTTTATGGTTTCCATACAAATAATCATTATCCATCAAAATCACCCTATTGACACTGTGTGTTCCTACAAGGTATCAGCATGGTATCTGTTTTTAAAAACACAGTCCATTTAAATAACCCTATGGACGCTGTGCGTGCCAACATGTTTTCCATATGGTTTCCATACAAATAATTACCACCCATCAAAATTCCCTATGGACGCTGTGTGTGCCTACAAGGTGTAAGCATGGTATCTGTATTTCAAATCAGTCCATTAATATAACCCTATAGAAGCTGTGCGTGCCAACATGTTTTCTATATGGTTTCCATTCAAATATTTACCATCCATCAAAATTCCCTATGGAAGCTGTGTGTGCATACAAGGTGTCAGCATGGTATCTGTATTTAAAATCACAGTTCATTTAAATAACCCTATGGACGCTGTTAGTGCCAACATGTTTTATACATGGTTTCCATACCAATAATTACCACCCATCAAAATCCACTATGGTCGCTGTGTGTGCCTACAAGGTGGCAGCATGGTATCTATATATATATAATAACAGGACATAAAAATAACCCTATGGACACTGTGTGTGCCCACTTGGTGTCTATATGGTTTCCATATAAAAAATAACAACCCATCAAAATCCCCTATGGAAGCTGTGTGTGCCTACAAGGTGTCAGCATGGTTTCTGTATTTAAAATCACAGTTCATTAAAATAACCCTTTGGACGCTGTGCGTGCCAACATCTTTTATATATGGTTTCCATACTAATAATTACAACCCATCAAAATCCACTATGGTCGCTGTGTGTGCCTACAAGGTGGCAGCATGGTATTCATATATAAAATAACAGAACATAAAAATAACCCTATGGGTACTGTGTGTGCCCACATGGTGTCTATATGGTTTCCATACAAATAATTATAACCCATTAAAATCATTAAAATCCCCTATGGACGATGTGTTTGCCTACAAGGTGTCTATATGGTTTCCATAAAAATAATCATTTTCCATCAAAATCACCCTATGGATGCTGTATGTGCCTTCAAGGTGTCAGCATGGTATCTGTATTTCAAATCAGTCCAATAATATAACCCTATGGAAGCTGTGCGTGCTAAGATGTTTTCTATATGGTTTCCATTCAAATAATTTCCACCCTTCAAAATCCCCTATGGACGCTGTGTGTGCCTACAAGGTGTCAGCATTGTATTTCAAATAAGTCCATCAATATAACCCTATGGAAGCTGTGCGTGCCAACATGTTTTCTATATGGTTTCCATTCAAATTATTACCACCCATCGAAATCCCCTATGAACGCTTTGTGTGCATACAAGGTGGCAGCAAGGTATCTATATATAAAAAAACAGAACATAAAAATAACCCTATGGACACTGTGCGTGCCAACATGTTTTCTATATGGTTTCCATACAAATAATAACCACCCATCAAAATCCCCTATAAATGCTGTGTGTGCCTACAAGGTGTCTATATGGTTTCCATTCAAATAATCAACATCCGTCAAAATCACCCTATGGATGCTGTGTGTGCCTACAAGGTGTCAGCATGGTATCTGTATTTAAAATCACAGACCATTTGTGTCACAGGTGTCAGAATAGTATCTGTATTTAAAATCACAGTTCATTAAAATAACCCTATGGACTCTGTGCGTGCCAACATGTTTTACACATGGTTTCTTTATCAATAATTACCACCCATCAAAGTCCACTATGGTCGCTTTGTGTGCCTACAAGGTGGCAGCATGGTATCCATATATAAAATAACAGAACTTAAAAATAACCTTATGGGTACTGTGTTTGCCCACATGGAGTCTATATGGTTTCCATACAAATAAATACAACCCATAAAAATCCCCTATGGACGCTGTGAGTGCCTATATGGTAAGTACAAGGTGTCTATATGGTTTTCATAAAAATAATCATTATCCATCAAAATCACCCTATGGACGCTGTATGTGCCTTCAAGGTGTCAGCATGGTTTCTGTATTTCAAATCAGTCCATTAATATTAACTCTATGGAAGCTGTGCGTGCTAAGGTGGTTTCTATATGGTTTTCATTAAAATAATTTCCACCTGTCAAAATCCCCTATGGACGCTGTGTGTGCCTACAAGGTGTCAGCATGGTATCTGTTTTTAAAATCACAGTCCATCAAAATGACCCTATGGATGCTGTGCATGCCAATATGTTTTATATATGGTTTCCATACTAATAATTACAAACCATCAAAATCCCCTATGGACGATGTGTGTGCCTACAAGGTGTCTAAATGGTTTCCATTAAAATAAACATTATCCATCAAAATCACCCTATGGACGCTGTATATGCCTTCAAGGTGTCAGCATGGTATCTGTATTTAAAATCACAGACCATTTAAAAAACCCTATGGACACTGTGCGTGCCAACATGTTTTCTTTATGGTTTCCAAATAAATAATTACCACCCGTCAAAATACCCTTTGGACGCTGTGTGTGCCTACAAGGTATCTATATGGTTTCCATACAAATATTCATCGTCTATCACTATCACAATATGGACGCTGAGTGTGCCAACAAGGTGTCAGCATTGTATCTGTATTTATCATCTAAGTCCATTAAAATAACCCTCTGGACACTGTGCGTGCCAACATGTTTTCTATATGATTTCCATACAAATATTTAACACCCATCAAAATCCGATATGGACGATGTGTGTGACTACAAGGTGTCAGAATGGTATTTTATTTAAAATCACAGTCCATTAAAATAACACTATGGATGCTGTGCGTGCCAATATGTTTTATATATGATTTCCATACTAATAATTACAAATTATCAAATCCACTATGATCGCTGTGTGTGCCTACGAGGTGTCAGCATGGTTTCTGTGTTTTAAATCACAGTCCATTTAAATAACCCTATGGACGCTGTGCGTGCCAACATGTTTTCTTATGGTTTCCAAATAAATAATTACCCTCCATCAAAATCCCCTATGGACGCTGTGTGTGCCTACAAGGTATCTTTATGGTTTCCATACAAATAATCATTATCCATCAAAATCACCCTATTGACACTGTGTGTTCCTACAAGGTATCAGCATGGTATCTGTTTTTAAAAACACAGTCCATTTAAATAACCCTATGGACGCTGTGCGTGCCAACATGTTTTCCATATGGTTTCCATACAAATAATTACCACCCATCAAAATTCCCTATGGACGCTGTGTGTGCCTACAAGGTGTAAGCATGGTATCTGTATTTCAAATCAGTCCATTAATATAACCCTATAGAAGCTGTGCGTGCCAACATGTTTTCTATATGGTTTCCATTCAAATATTTACCATCCATCAAAATTCCCTATGGACGCTGTGTGTGCATACAAGGTGTCAGCATGGTATCTGTATTTAAAATCACAGTTCATTTAAATAACCCTATGGACGCTGTTAGTGCCAACATGTTTTATACATGGTTTCCATACCAATAATTACCACCCATCAAAATCCGCTATGGTCGCTGTGTGTGCCTACAAGGTGGCAGCATGGTATCTATATATATATAATAACAGGACATAAAAATAACCCTATGGACACTGTGTGTGCCCACTTGGTGTCTATATGGTTTCCATATAAAAAATAACAACCCATCAAAATCCCCTATGGAAGCTGTGTGTGCCTACAAGGTGTCAGCATGGTTTCTGTATTTAAAATCACAGTTCATTAAAATAACCCTTTGGACGCTGTGCGTGCCAACATCTTTTATATATGGTTTCCATACTAATAATTACAACCCATCAAAATCCACTATGGTCGCTGTGTGTGCCTACAAGGTGGCAGCATGGTATTCATATATAAAATAACAGAACATAAAAATAACCCTATGGGTACTGTGTGTGCCCACATGGTGTCTATATGGTTTCCATACAAATAATTATAACCCATTAAAATCATTAAAATCCCCTATGGACGATGTGTTTGCCTACAAGGTGTCTATATGGTTTCCATAAAAATAATCATTTTCCATCAAAATCACCCTATGGATGCTGTATGTGCCTTCAAGGTGTCAGCATGGTATCTGTATTTCAAATCAGTCCAATAATATAACCCTATGGAAGCTGTGCGTGCTAAGATGTTTTCTATATGGTTTCCATTCAAATAATTTCCACCCTTCAAAATCCCCTATGGACGCTGTGTGTGCCTACAAGGTGTCAGCATTGTATTTCAAATAAGTCCATCAATATAACCCTATGGAAGCTGTGCGTGCCAACATGTTTTCTATATGGTTTCCATTCAAATTATTACCACCCATCGAAATCCCCTATGAACGCTTTGTGTGCATACAAGGTGGCAGCAAGGTATCTATATATAAAAAAACAGAACATAAAAATAACCCTATGGACACTGTGCGTGCCAACATGTTTTCTATGTGGTTTCCATACAAATAATAACCACCCATCAAAATCCCCTATAAATGCTGTGTGTGCCTACAAGGTGTCTATATGGTTTCCATTCAAATAATCAACATCCGTCAAAATCACCCTATGGATGCTGTGTGTGCCTACAAGGTGTCAGCATGGTATCTGTATTTAAAATCACAGACCATTTGTGTCACAGGTGTCAGAATAGTATCTGTATTTAAAATCACAGTTCATTAAAATAACCCTATGGACTCTGTGCGTGCCAACATGTTTTACACATGGTTTCTATATCAATAATTACCACCCATCAAAGTCCACTATGGTCGCTTTGCGTGCCTACAAGGTGGCAGCATGGTATCCATATATAAAATAACAGAACTTAAAAATAACCTTATGGGTACTGTGTTTGCCCACATGGAGTCTATATGGTTTCCATACAAATAAATACAACCCATAAAAATCCCCTATGGACGCTGTGAGTGCCTATATGGTAAGTACAAGGTGTCTATATGGTTTTCATAAAAATAATCATTATCCATCAAAATCACCCTATGGACGCTGTATGTGCCTTCAAGGTGTCAGCATGGTTTCTGTATTTCAAATCAGTCCATTAATATTAACTCTATGGAAGCTGTGCGTGCTAAGATGGTTTCTATATGGTTTTCATTAAAATAATTTCCACCTGTCAAAATCCCCTATGGACGCTGTGTGTGCCTACAAGGTGTCAGCATGGTATCTGTTTTTAAAATCACAGTCCATCAAAATGACCCTATGGATGCTGTGCATGCCAATATGTTTTATATATGGTTTCCATACTAATAATTACAAACCATCAAAATCCCCTATGGACGATGTGTGTGCCTACAAGGTGTCTAAATGGTTTCCATTAAAATAAACATTATCCATCAAAATCACCCTATGGACGCTGTATATGCCTTCAAGGTGTCAGCATGGTATCTGTATTTAAAATCACAGACCATTTAAAAAACCCTATGGACACTGTGCGTGCCAACATGTTTTCTTTATGGTTTCCAAATAAATAATTACCACCCGTCAAAATACCCTTTGGACGCTGTGTGTGCCTACAAGGTATCTATATGGTTTCCATACAAATATTCATCGTCTATCACTATCACAATATGGACGCTGAGTGTGCCAACAAGGTGTCAGCATTGTATCTGTATTTATCATCTAAGTCCATTAAAATAACCCTCTGGACACTGTGCGTGCCAACATGTTTTCTATATGATTTCCATACAAATATTTAACACCCATCAAAATCCGATATGGACGATGTGTGTGACTACAAGGTGTCAGAATGGTATTTTATTTAAAATCACAGTCCATTAAAATAACACTATGGATGCTGTGCGTGCCAATATGTTTTATATATGATTTCCATACTAATAATTACAAATTATCAAATCCACTATGATCGCTGTGTGTGCCTACAAGGTGTCAGCATGGTTTCTGTGTTTTAAATCACAGTCCATTTAAATAACCCTATGGACGCTGTGCGTGCCAACATGTTTTCTTATGGTTTCCAAATAAATAATTACCCTCCATCAAAATCCCCTATGGACGCTGTGTGTGCCTACAAGGTATCTTTATGGTTTCCATACAAATAATCATTATCCATCAAAATCACCCTATTGACACTGTGTGTTCCTGCAAGGTATCAGCATGGTATCTGTTTTTAAAAACACAGTCCATTTAAATAACCCTATGGACGCTGTGCGTGCCAACATGTTTTCCATATGGTTTCCATACAAATAATTACCACCCATCAAAATTCCCTATGGACGCTGTGTGTGCCTACAAGGTGTAAGCATGGTATCTGTATTTCAAATCAGTCCATTAATATAACCCTATAGAAGCTGTGCGTGCCAACATGTTTTCTATATGGTTTCCATTCAAATATTTACCATCCATCAAAATTCCCTATGGACGCTGTGTGTGCATACAAGGTGTCAGCATGGTATCTGTATTTAAAATCACAGTTCATTTAAATAACCCTATGGACGCTGTTAGTGCCAACATGTTTTATACATGGTTTCCATACCAATAATTACCACCCATCAAAATCCACTATGGTCGCTGTGTGTGCCTACAAGGTGGCAGCATGGTATCTATATATATAATAACAGGACATAAAAATAACCCTATGGACACTGTGTGTGCCCACTTGGTGTCTATATGGTTTCCATATAAAAAATAACAACCCATCAAAATCCCCTATGGAAGCTGTGTGTGCCTACAAGGTGTCAGCATGGTTTCTGTATTTAAAATCACAGTTCATTAAAATAACCCTTTGGACGCTGTGCGTGCCAACATCTTTTATATAAGGTTTCCATACTAATAATTACAACCCATCAAAATCCACTATGGTCGCTGTGTGTGCCTACAAGGTGGCAGCATGGTATTCATATATAAAATAACAGAACATAAAAATAACCCTATGGGTACTGTGTGTGCCCACATGGTGTCTATATGGTTTCCATACAAATAATTATAACCCATTAAAATCATTAAAATCCCCTATGGACGATGTGTTTGCCTACAAGGTGTCTATATGGTTTCCATAAAAATAATCATTTTCCATCAAAATCACCCTATGGATGCTGTATGTGCCTTCAAGGTGTCAGCATGGTATCTGTATTTCAAATCAGTCCAATAATATAACCCTATGGAAGCTGTGCGTGCTAAGATGTTTTCTATATGGTTTCCATTCAAATAATTTCCACCCTTCAAAATCCCCTATGGACGCTGTGTGTGCCTACAAGGTGTCAGCATTGTATTTCAAATAAGTCCATCAATATAACCCTATGGAAGCTGTGCGTGCCAACATGTTTTCTAAATGGTTTCCATTCAAATTATCACCACCCATCGAAATCCCCTATGAACGCTTTGTGTGCATACAAGGTGGCAGCAAGGTATCTATATATAAAAAAACAGAACATAAAAATAACCCTATGGACACTGTGCGTGCCAACATGTTTTCTATATGGTTTCCATACAAATAATAACCACCCATCAAAATCCCCTATAAATGCTGTGTGTGCCTACAAGGTGTCTATATGGTTTCCATTCAAATAATCAACATCCGTCAAAATCACCCTATGGATGCTGTGTGTGCCTACAAGGTGTCAGCATGGTATCTGTATTTAAAATCACAGACCATTTGTGTCACAGGTGTCAGAATAGTATCTGTATTTAAAATCACAGTTCATTAAAATAACCCTATGGACTCTGTGCGTGCCAACATGTTTTACACATGGTTTCTATATCAATAATTACCACCCATCAAAGTCCACTATGGTCGCTTTGTGTGCCTACAAGGTGGCAGCATGGTATCCATATATAAAATAACAGAACTTAAAAATAACCTTATGGGTACTGTGTTTGCCCACATGGAGTCTATATGGTTTCCATACAAATAAATACAACCCATAAAAATCCCCTATGGACGCTGTGAGTGCCTATATGGTAAGTACAAGGTGTCTATATGGTTTTCATAAAAATAATCATTATCCATCAAAATCACCCTATGGACGCTGTATGTGCCTTCAAGGTGTCAGCATGGTTTCTGTATTTCAAATCAGTCCATTAATATAACTCTATGGAAGCTGTGCGTGCTAAGATGGTTTCTATATGGTTTTCATTAAAATAATTTCCACCTGTCAAAATCCCCTATGGACGCTGTGTGTGCCTACAAGGTGTCAGCATGGTATCTGTTTTTAAAATCACAGTCCATCAAAATGACCCTATGGATGCTGTGCATGCCAATATGTTTTATATATGGTTTCCATACTAATAATTACAAACCATCAAAATCCCCTATGGACGATGTGTGTGCCTACAAGGTGTCTAAATGGTTTCCATTAAAATAAACATTATCCATCAAAATCACCCTATGGACGCTGTATATGCCTTCAAGGTGTCAGCATGGTATCTGTATTTAAAATCACAGACCATTTAAAAAACCCTATGGACACTGTGCGTGCCAACATGTTTTCTTTATGGTTTCTAAATAAATAATTACCACCCGTCAAAATACCCTTTGGACGCTGTGTGTGCCTACAAGGTATCTATATGGTTTCCATACAAATATTCATCGTCTATCACTATCACAATATGGACGCTGAGTGTGCCAACAAGGTGTCAGCATTGTATCTGTATTTATCATCTAAGTCCATTAAAATAACCCTCTGGACACTGTGCGTGCCAACATGTTTTCTATATGATTTCCATACAAATATTTAACACCCATCAAAATCCGATATGGACGATGTGTGTGACTACAAGGTGTCAGAATGGTATTTTATTTAAAATCACAGTCCATTAAAATAACACTATGGATGCTGTGCGTGCCAATATGTTTTATATATGATTTCCATACTAATAATTACAAATTATCAAATCCACTATGATCGCTGTGTGTGCCTACAAGGTGTCAGCATGGTTTCTGTGTTTTAAATCACAGTCCATTTAAATAACCCTATGGACGCTGTGCGTGCCAACATGTTTTCTTATGGTTTCCAAATAAATAATTACCCTCCATCAAAATCCCCTATGGACGCTGTGTGTGCCTACAAGGTATCTTTATGGTTTCCATACAAATAATCATTATCCATCAAAATCACCCTATTGACACTGTGTGTTCCTACAAGGTATCAGCATGGTATCTGTTTTTAAAAACACAGTCCATTTAAATAACCCTATGGACGCTGTGCGTGCCAACATGTTTTCCATATGGTTTCCATACAAATAATTATCACCCATCAAAATTCCCTATGGACGCTGTGTGTGCCTACAAGGTGTAAGCATGGTATCTGTATTTCAAATCAGTCCATTAATATAACCCTATAGAAGCTGTGCGTGCCAACATGTTTTCTATATGGTTTCCATTCAAATATTTACCATCCATCAAAATTCCCTATGGACGCTGTGTGTGCATACAAGGTGTCAGCATGGTATCTGTATTTAAAATCACAGTTCATTTAAATAACCCTATGGACGCTGTTAGTGCCAACATGTTTTATACATGGTTTCCATACCAATAATTACCACCCATCAAAATCCACTATGGTCGCTGTGTGTGCCTACAAGGTGGCAGCATGGTATCTATATATATAATAACAGGACATAAAAATAACCCTATGGACACTGTGTGTGCCCACTTGGTGTCTATATGGTTTCCATATAAAAAATAACAACCCATCAAAATCCCCTATGGAAGCTGTGTGTGCCTACAAGGTGTCAGCATGGTTTCTGTATTTAAAATCACAGTTCATTAAAATAACCCTTTGGACGCTGTGCGTGCCAACATCTTTTATATATGGTTTCCATACTAATAATTACAACCCATCAAAATCCACTATGGTCGCTGTGTGTGCCTACAAGGTGGCAGCATGGTATTCATATATAAAATAACAGAACATAAAAATAACCCTATGGGTACTGTGTGTGCCCACATGGTGTCTATATGGTTTCCATACAAATAATTATAACCCATTAAAATCATTAAAATCCCCTATGGACGATGTGTTTGCCTACAAGGTGTCTATATGGTTTCCATAAAAATAATCATTTTCCATCAAAATCACCCTATGGATGCTGTATGTGCCTTCAAGGTGTCAGCATGGTATCTGTATTTCAAATCAGTCCAATAATATAACCCTATGGAAGCTGTGCGTGCTAAGATGTTTTCTATATGGTTTCCATTCAAATAATTTCCACCCTTCAAAATCCCCTATGGACGCTGTGTGTGCCTACAAGGTGTCAGCATTGTATTTCAAATAAGTCCATCAATATAACCCTATGGAAGCTGTGCGTGCCAACATGTTTTCTATATGGTTTCCATTCAAATTATTACCACCCATCGAAATCCCCTATGAACGCTTTGTGTGCATACAAGGTGGCAGCAAGGTATCTATATATAAAAAAACAGAACATAAAAATAACCCTATGGACACTGTGCGTGCCAACATGTTTTCTATGTGGTTTCCATACAAATAATAACCACCCATCAAAATCCCCTATAAATGCTGTGTGTGCCTACAAGGTGTCTATATGGTTTCCATTCAAATAATCAACATCCGTCAAAATCACCCTATGGATGCTGTGTGTGCCTACAAGGTGTCAGCATGGTATCTGTATTTAAAATCACAGACCATTTGTGTCACAGGTGTCAGAATAGTATCTGTATTTAAAATCACAGTTCATTAAAATAACCCTATGGACTCTGTGCGTGCCAACATGTTTTACACATGGTTTCTATATCAATAATTACCACCCATCAAAGTCCACTATGGTCGCTTTGTGTGCCTACAAGGTGGCAGCATGGTATCCATATATAAAATAACAGAACTTAAAAATAACCTTATGGGTACTGTGTTTGCCCACATGGAGTCTATATGGTTTCCATACAAATAAATACAACCCATAAAAATCCCCTATGGACGCTGTGAGTGCCTATATGGTAAGTACAAGGTGTCTATATGGTTTTCATAAAAATAATCATTATCCATCAAAATCACCCTATGGACGCTGTATGTGCCTTCAAGGTGTCAGCATGGTTTCTGTATTTCAAATCAGTCCATTAATATAACTCTATGGAAGCTGTGCGTGCTAAGATGGTTTCTATATGGTTTTCATTAAAATAATTTCCACCTGTCAAAATCCCCTATGGACGCTGTGTGTGCCTACAAGGTGTCAGCATGGTATCTGTTTTTAAAATCACAGTCCATCAAAATGACCCTATGGATGCTGTGCATGCCAATATGTTTATATATGGTTTCCATACTAATAATTACAAACCATCAAAATCCCCTATGGACGATGTGTGTGCCTACAAGGTGTCTAAATGGTTTCCATTAAAATAAACATTATCCATCAAAATCACCCTATGGACGCTGTATATGCCTTCAAGGTGTCAGCATGGTATCTGTATTTAAAATCACAGACCATTTAAAAAACCCTATGGACACTGTGCGTGCCAACATGTTTTCTTTATGGTTTCCAAATAAATAATTACCACCCGTCAAAATACCCTTTGGACGCTGTGTGTGCCTACAAGGTATCTATATGGTTTCCATACAAATATTCATCGTCTATCACTATCACAATATGGACGCTGAGTGTGCCAACAAGGTGTCAGCATTGTATCTGTATTTATCATCTAAGTCCATTAAAATAACCCTCTGGACACTGTGCGTGCCAACATGTTTTCTATATGATTTCCATACAAATATTTAACACCCATCAAAATCCGATATGGACGATGTGTGTGACTACAAGGTGTCAGAATGGTATTTTATTTAAAATCACAGTCCATTAAAATAACACTATGGATGCTGTGCGTGCCAATATGTTTTATATATGATTTCCATACTAATAATTACAAATTATCAAATCCACTATGATCGCTGTGTGTGCCTACAAGGTGTCAGCATGGTTTCTGTGTTTTAAATCACAGTCCATTTAAATAACCCTATGGACGCTGTGCGTGCCAACATGTTTTCTTATGGTTTCCAAATAAATAATTACCCTCCATCAAAATCCCCTATGGACGCTGTGTGTGCCTACAAGGTATCTTTATGGTTTCCATACAAATAATCATTATCCATCAAAATCACCCTATTGACACTGTGTGTTCCTGCAAGGTATCAGCATGGTATCTGTTTTTAAAAACACAGTCCATTTAAATAACCCTATGGACGCTGTGCGTGCCAACATGTTTTCCATATGGTTTCCATACAAATAATTACCACCCATCAAAATTCCCTATGGACGCTGTGTGTGCCTACAAGGTGTAAGCATGGTATCTGTATTTCAAATCAGTCCATTAATATAACCCTATAGAAGCTGTGCGTGCCAACATGTTTTCTATATGGTTTCCATTCAAATATTTACCATCCATCAAAATTCCCTATGGACGCTGTGTGTGCATACAAGGTGTCAGCATGGTATCTGTATTTAAAATCACAGTTCATTTAAATAACCCTATGGACGCTGTTAGTGCCAACATGTTTTATACATGGTTTCCATACCAATAATTACCACCCATCAAAATCCACTATGGTCGCTGTGTGTGCCTACAAGGTGGCAGCATGGTATCTATATATATAATAACAGGACATAAAAATAACCCTATGGACACTG
The DNA here is from genome assembly GCF_059751285.1 of Brachycentrus maculatus. Lineage (NCBI taxonomy): Eukaryota > Metazoa > Arthropoda > Insecta > Trichoptera > Brachycentridae > Brachycentrus > Brachycentrus maculatus. The sequence continues at coordinate 51,126 of NW_028281602.1, read as the reverse complement.
TGTGTGCCCACTTGGTGTCTATATGGTTTCCATATAAAAAATAACAACCCATCAAAATCCCCTATGGAAGCTGTGTGTGCCTACAAGGTGTCAGCATGGTTTCTGTATTTAAAATCACAGTTCATTAAAATAACCCTTTGGACGCTGTGCGTGCCAACATCTTTTATATATGGTTTCCATACTAATAATTACAACCCATCAAAATCCACTATGGTCGCTGTGTGTGCCTACAAGGTGGCAGCATGGTATTCATATATAAAATAACAGAACATAAAAATAACCCTATGGGTACTGTGTGTGCCCACATGGTGTCTATATGGTTTCCATACAAATAATTATAACCCATTAAAATCATTAAAATCCCCTATGGACGATGTGTTTGCCTACAAGGTGTCTATATGGTTTCCATAAAAATAATCATTTTCCATCAAAATCACCCTATGGATGCTGTATGTGCCTTCAAGGTGTCAGCATGGTATCTGTATTTCAAATCAGTCCAATAATATAACCCTATGGAAGCTGTGCGTGCTAAGATGTTTTCTATATGGTTTCCATTCAAATAATTTCCACCCTTCAAAATCCCCTATGGACGCTGTGTGTGCCTACAAGGTGTCAGCATTGTATTTCAAATAAGTCCATCAATATAACCCTATGGAAGCTGTGCGTGCCAACATGTTTTCTATATGGTTTCCATTCAAATTATTACCACCCATCGAAATCCCCTATGAACGCTTTGTGTGCATACAAGGTGGCAGCAAGGTATCTATATATAAAAAAACAGAACATAAAAATAACCCTATGGACACTGTGCGTGCCAACATGTTTTCTATATGGTTTCCATACAAATAATAACCACCCATCAAAATCCCCTATAAATGCTGTGTGTGCCTACAAGGTGTCTATATGGTTTCCATTCAAATAATCAACATCCGTCAAAATCACCCTATGGATGCTGTGTGTGCCTACAAGGTGTCAGCATGGTATCTGTATTTAAAATCACAGACCATTTGTGTCACAGGTGTCAGAATAGTATCTGTATTTAAAATCACAGTTCATTAAAATAACCCTATGGACTCTGTGCGTGCCAACATGTTTTACACATGGTTTCTATATCAATAATTACCACCCATCAAAGTCCACTATGGTCGCTTTGTGTGCCTACAAGGTGGCAGCATGGTATCCATATATAAAATAACAGAACTTAAAAATAACCTTATGGGTACTGTGTTTGCCCACATGGAGTCTATATGGTTTCCATACAAATAAATACAACCCATAAAAATCCCCTATGGACGCTGTGAGTGCCTATATGGTAAGTACAAGGTGTCTATATGGTTTTCATAAAAATAATCATTATCCATCAAAATCACCCTATGGACGCTGTATGTGCCTTCAAGGTGTCAGCATGGTTTCTGTATTTCAAATCAGTCCATTAATATAACTCTATGGAAGCTGTGCGTGCTAAGATGGTTTCTATATGGTTTTCATTAAAATAATTTCCACCTGTCAAAATCCCCTATGGACGCTGTGTGTGCCTACAAGGTGTCAGCATGGTATCTGTTTTTAAAATCACAGTCCATCAAAATGACCCTATGGATGCTGTGCATGCCAATATGTTTTATATATGGTTTCCATACTAATAATTACAAACCATCAAAATCCCCTATGGACGATGTGTGTGCCTACAAGGTGTCTAAATGGTTTCCATTAAAATAAACATTATCCATCAAAATCACCCTATGGACGCTGTATATGCCTTCAAGGTGTCAGCATGGTATCTGTATTTAAAATCACAGACCATTTAAAAAACCCTATGGACACTGTGCGTGCCAACATGTTTTCTTTATGGTTTCCAAATAAATAATTACCACCCGTCAAAATACCCTTTGGACGCTGTGTGTGCCTACAAGGTATCTATATGGTTTCCATACAAATATTCATCGTCTATCACTATCACAATATGGACGCTGAGTGTGCCAACAAGGTGTCAGCATTGTATCTGTATTTATCATCTAAGTCCATTAAAATAACCCTCTGGACACTGTGCGTGCCAACATGTTTTCTATATGATTTCCATACAAATATTTAACACCCATCAAAATCCGATATGGACGATGTGTGTGACTACAAGGTGTCAGAATGGTATTTTATTTAAAATCACAGTCCATTAAAATAACACTATGGATGCTGTGCGTGCCAATATGTTTTATATATGATTTCCATACTAATAATTACAAATTATCAAATCCACTATGATCGCTGTGTGTGCCTACAAGGTGTCAGCATGGTTTCTGTGTTTTAAATCACAGTCCATTTAAATAACCCTATGGACGCTGTGCGTGCCAACATGTTTTCTTATGGTTTCCAAATAAATAATTACCCTCCATCAAAATCCCCTATGGACGCTGTGTGTGCCTACAAGGTATCTTTATGGTTTCCATACAAATAATCATTATCCATCAAAATCACCCTATTGACACTGTGTGTTCCTGCAAGGTATCAGCATGGTATCTGTTTTTAAAAACATAGTCCATTTAAATAACCCTATGGACGCTGTGCGTGCCAACATGTTTTCCATATGGTTTCCATACAAATAATTACCACCCATCAAAATTCCCTATGGACGCTGTGTGTGCCTACAAGGTGTAAGCATGGTATCTGTATTTCAAATCAGTCCATTAATATAACCCTATAGAAGCTGTGCGTGCCAACATGTTTTCTATATGGTTTCCATTCAAATATTTACCATCCATCAAAATTCCCTATGGACGCTGTGTGTGCATACAAGGTGTCAGCATGGTATCTGTATTTAAAATCACAGTTCATTTAAATAACCCTATGGACGCTGTTAGTGCCAACATGTTTTATACATGGTTTCCATACCAATAATTACCACCCATCAAAATCCACTATGGTCGCTGTGTGTGCCTACAAGGTGGCAGCATGGTATCTATATATATAATAACAGGACATAAAAATAACCCTATGGACACTGTGTGTGCCCACTTGGTGTCTATATGGTTTCCATATAAAAAATAACAACCCATCAAAATCCCCTATGGAAGCTGTGTGTGCCTACAAGGTGTCAGCATGGTTTCTGTATTTAAAATCACAGTTCATTAAAATAACCCTTTGGACGCTGTGCGTGCCAACATCTTTTATATATGGTTTCCATACTAATAATTACAACCCATCAAAATCCACTATGGTCGCTGTGTGTGCCTACAAGGTGGCAGCATGGTATTCATATATAAAATAACAGAACATAAAAATAACCCTATGGGTACTGTGTGTGCCCACATGGTGTCTATATGGTTTCCATACAAATAATTATAACCCATTAAAATCATTAAAATCCCCTATGGACGATGTGTTTGCCTACAAGGTGTCTATATGGTTTCCATAAAAATAATCATTTTCCATCAAAATCACCCTATGGATGCTGTATGTGCCTTCAAGGTGTCAGCATGGTATCTGTATTTCAAATCAGTCCAATAATATAACCCTATGGAAGCTGTGCGTGCTAAGATGTTTTCTATATGGTTTCCATTCAAATAATTTCCACCCTTCAAAATCCCCTATGGACGCTGTGTGTGCCTACAAGGTGTCAGCATTGTATTTCAAATAAGTCCATCAATATAACCCTATGGAAGCTGTGCGTGCCAACATGTTTTCTATATGGTTTCCATTCAAATTATTACCACCCATCGAAATCCCCTATGAACGCTTTGTGTGCATACAAGGTGGCAGCAAGGTATCTATATATAAAAAAAACAGAACATAAAAATAACCCTATGGATGCTGTGTGTGCCTACAAGGTGTCAGCATGGTATCTGTATTTAAAATCACAGACCATTTGTGTCACAGGTGTCAGAATAGTATCTGTATTTAAAATCACAGTTCATTAAAATAAATACAACCCATAAAAATCCCCTATGGACGCTGTGAGTGCCTATATGGTAAGTACAAGGTGTCTATATGGTTTTCATAAAAATAATCATTATCCATCAAAATCACCCTATGGACGCTGTATGTGCCTTCAAGGTGTCAGCATGGTTTCTGTATTTCAAATCAGTCCATTAATATAACTCTATGGAAGCTGTGCGTGCTAAGATGGTTTCTATATGGTTTTCATTAAAATAATTTCCACCTGTCAAAATCCCCTATGGACGCTGTGTGTGCCTACAAGGTGTCAGCATGGTATCTGTTTTTAAAATCACAGTCCATCAAAATGACCCTATGGATGCTGTGCATGCCAATATGTTTTATATATGGTTTCCATACTAATAATTACAAACCATCAAAATCCCCTATGGACGATGTGTGTGCCTACAAGGTGTCTAAATGGTTTCCATTAAAATAAACATTATCCATCAAAATCACCCTATGGACGCTGTATATGCCTTCAAGGTGTCAGCATGGTATCTGTATTTAAAATCACAGACCATTTAAAAAACCCTATGGACACTGTGCGTGCCAACATGTTTTCTTTATGGTTTCCAAATAAATAATTACCACCCGTCAAAATACCCTTTGGACGCTGTGTGTGCCTACAAGGTATCTACATGGTTTCCATACAAATATTCATCGTCTATCACTATCACAATATGGACGCTGAGTGTGCCAACAAGGTGTCAGCATTGTATCTGTATTTATCATCTAAGTCCATTAAAATAACCCTCTGGACACTGTGCGTGCCAACATGTTTTCTATATGATTTCCATACAAATATTTAACACCCATCAAAATCCGATATGGACGATGTGTGTGACTACAAGGTGTCAGAATGGTATTTTATTTAAAATCACAGTCCATTAAAATAACACTATGGATGCTGTGCGTGCCAATATGTTTTATATATGATTTCCATACTAATAATTACAAATTATCAAATCCACTATGATCGCTGTGTGTGCCTACAAGGTGTCAGCATGGTTTCTGTGTTTTAAATCACAGTCCATTTAAATAACCCTATGGACGCTGTGCGTGCCAACATGTTTTCTTATGGTTTCCAAATAAATAATTACCCTCCATCAAAATCCCCTATGGACGCTGTGTGTGCCTACAAGGTATCTTTATGGTTTCCATACAAATAATCATTATCCATCAAAATCACCCTATTGACACTGTGTGTTCCTACAAGGTATCAGCATGGTATCTGTTTTTAAAAACACAGTCCATTTAAATAACCCTATGGACGCTGTGCGTGCCAACATGTTTTCCATATGGTTTCCATACAAATAATTACCACCCATCAAAATTCCCTATGGACGCTGTGTGTGCCTACAAGGTGTAAGCATGGTATCTGTATTTCAAATCAGTCCATTAATATAACCCTATAGAAGCTGTGCGTGCCAACATGTTTTCTATATGGTTTCCATTCAAATATTTACCATCCATCAAAATTCCCTATGGACGCTGTGTGTGCATACAAGGTGTCAGCATGGTATCTGTATTTAAAATCACAGTTCATTTAAATAACCCTATGGACGCTGTTAGTGCCAACATGTTTTATACATGGTTTCCATACCAATAATTACCACCCATCAAAATCCACTATGGTCGCTGTGTGTGCCTACAAGGTGGCAGCATGGTATCTATATATATAATAACAGGACATAAAAATAACCCTATGGACACTGTGTGTGCCCACTTGGTGTCTATATGGTTTCCATATAAAAAATAACAACCCATCAAAATCCCCTATGGAAGCTGTGTGTGCCTACAAGGTGTCAGCATGGTTTCTGTATTTAAAATCACAGTTCATTAAAATAACCCTTTGGACGCTGTGCGTGCCAACATATTTTATATATGGTTTCCATACTAATAATTACAACCCATCAAAATCCACTATGGTCGCTGTGTGTGCCTACAAGGTGGCAGCATGGTATTCATATATAAAATAACAGAACATAAAAATAACCCTATGGGTACTGTGTGTGCCCACATGGTGTCTATATGGTTTCCATACAAATAATTATAACCCATTAAAATCATTAAAATCCCCTATGGACGATGTGTTTGCCTACAAGGTGTCTATATGGTTTCCATAAAAATAATCATTTTCCATCAAAATCACCCTATGGATGCTGTATGTGCCTTCAAGGTGTCAGCATGGTATCTGTATTTCAAATCAGTCCAATAATATAACCCTATGGAAGCTGTGCGTGCTAAGATGTTTTCTATATGGTTTCCATTCAAATAATTTCCACCCTTCAAAATCCCCTATGGACGCTGTGTGTGCCTACAAGGTGTCAGCATTGTATTTCAAATAAGTCCATCAATATAACCCTATGGAAGCTGTGCGTGCCAACATGTTTTCTATATGGTTTCCATTCAAATTATTACCACCCATCGAAATCCCCTATGAACGCTTTGTGTGCATACAAGGTGGCAGCAAGGTATCTATATATAAAAAAACAGAACATAAAAATAACCCTATGGACACTGTGCGTGCCAACATGTTTTCTATATGGTTTCCATACAAATAATAACCACCCATCAAAATCCCCTATAAATGCTGTGTGTGCCTACAAGGTGTCTATATGGTTTCCATTCAAATAATCAACATCCGTCAAAATCACCCTATGGATGCTGTGTGTGCCTACAAGGTGTCAGCATGGTATCTGTATTTAAAATCACAGACCATTTGTGTCACAGGTGTCAGAATAGTATCTGTATTTAAAATCACAGTTCATTAAAATAACCCTATGGACTCTGTGCGTGCCAACATGTTTTACACATGGTTTCTTTATCAATAATTACCACCCATCAAAGTCCACTATGGTCGCTTTGTGTGCCTACAAGGTGGCAGCATGGTATCCATATATAAAATAACAGAACTTAAAAATAACCTTATGGGTACTGTGTTTGCCCACATGGAGTCTATATGGTTTCCATACAAATAAATACAACCCATAAAAATCCCCTATGGACGCTGTGAGTGCCTATATGGTAAGTACAAGGTGTCTATATGGTTTTCATAAAAATAATCATTATCCATCAAAATCACCCTATGGACGCTGTATGTGCCTTCAAGGTGTCAGCATGGTTTCTGTATTTCAAATCAGTCCATTAATATAACTCTATGGAAGCTGTGCGTGCTAAGATGGTTTCTATATGGTTTTCATTAAAATAATTTCCACCTGTCAAAATCCCCTATGGACGCTGTGTGTGCCTACAAGGTGTCAGCATGGTATCTGTTTTTAAAATCACAGTCCATCAAAATGACCCTATGGATGCTGTGCATGCCAATATGTTTTATATATGGTTTCCATACTAATAATTACAAACCATCAAAATCCCCTATGGACGATGTGTGTGCCTACAAGGTGTCTAAATGGTTTCCATTAAAATAAACATTATCCATCAAAATCACCCTATGGACGCTGTATATGCCTTCAAGGTGTCAGCATGGTATCTGTATTTAAAATCACAGACCATTTAAAAAACCCTATGGACACTGTGCGTGCCAACATGTTTTCTTTATGGTTTCCAAATAAATAATTACCACCCGTCAAAATACCCTTTGGACGCTGTGTGTGCCGACAAGGTATCTATATGGTTTCCATACAAATATTCATCGTCTATCACTATCACAATATGGACGCTGAGTGTGCCAACAAGGTGTCAGTATTGTATCTGTATTTATCATCTAAGTCCATTAAAATAACCCTCTGGACACTGTGCGTGCCAACATGTTTTCTATATGATTTCCATACAAATATTTAACACCCATCAAAATCCACTATGGTCGCTGTGTGTGCCTACAAGGTGGCAGCATGGTATTCATATATAAAATAACAGAACATAAAAATAACCCTATGGGTACTGTGTGTGCCCACATGGTGTCTATATGGTTTCCATACAAATAATTATAACCCATTAAAATCATTAAAATCCCCTATGGACGATGTGTTTGCCTACAAGGTGTCTATATGGTTTCCATAAAAATAATCATTTTCCATCAAAATCACCCTATGGATGCTGTATGTGCCTTCAAGGTGTCAGCATGGTATCTGTATTTCAAATCAGTCCAATAATATAACCCTATGGAAGCTGTGCGTGCTAAGATGTTTTCTATATGGTTTCCATTCAAATAATTTCCACCCTTCAAAATCCCCTATGGACGCTGTGTGTGCCTACAAGGTGTCAGCATTGTATTTCAAATAAGTCCATCAATATAACCCTATGGAAGCTGTGCGTGCCAACATGTTTTCTATATGGTTTCCATTCAAATTATTACCACCCATCGAAATCCCCTATGAACGCTTTGTGTGCATACAAGGTGGCAGCAAGGTATCTATATATAAAAAAACAGAACATAAAAATAACCCTATGGACACTGTGCGTGCCAACATGTTTTCTATATGGTTTCCATACAAATTATAACCACCCATCAAAATCCCCTATAAATGCTGTGTGTGCCTACAAGGTGTCTATATGGTTTCCATTCAAATAATCAACATCCGTCAAAATCACCCTATGGATGCTGTGTGTGCCTACAAGGTGTCAGCATGGTATCTGTATTTAAAATCACAGACCATTTGTGTCACAGGTGTCAGAATAGTATCTGTATTTAAAATCACAGTTCATTAAAATAACCCTATGGACTCTGTGCGTGCCAACAAGTTTTACACATGGTTTCTTTATCAATAATTACCACCCATCAAAGTCCACTATGGTCGCTTTGTGTGCCTACAAGGTGGCAGCATGGTATCCATATATAAAATAACAGAACTTAAAAATAACCTTATGGGTACTGTGTTTGCCCACATGGAGTCTATATGGTTTCCATACAAATAAATACAACCCATAAAAATCCCCTATGGACGCTGTGAGTGCCTATATGGTAAGTACAAGGTGTCTATATGGTTTTCATAAAAATAATCATTATCCATCAAAATCACCCTATGGACGCTGTATGTGCCTTCAAGGTGTCAGCATGGTTTCTGTATTTCAAATCAGTCCATTAATATAACTCTATGGAAGCTGTGCGTGCTAAGATGGTTTCTATATGGTTTTCATTAAAATAATTTCCACCTGTCAAAATCCCCTATGGACGCTGTGTGTGCCTACAAGGTGTCAGCATGGTATCTGTTTTTAAAATCACAGTCCATCAAAATGACCCTATGGATGCTGTGCATGCCAATATGTTTTATATATGGTTTCCATACTAATAATTACAAACCATCAAAATCCCCTATGGACGATGTGTGTGCCTACAAGGTGTCTAAATGGTTTCCATTAAAATAAACATTATCCATCAAAATCACCCTATGGACGCTGTATATGCCTTCAAGGTGTCAGCATGGTATCTGTATTTAAAATCACAGACCATTTAAAAAACCCTATGGACACTGTGCGTGCCAACATGTTTTCTTTATGGTTTCCAAATAAATAATTACCACCCGTCAAAATACCCTTTGGACGCTGTGTGTGCCTACAAGGTATCTATATGGTTTCCATACAAATATTCATCGTCTATCACTATCACAATATGGACGCTGAGTGTGCCAACAAGGTGTCAGCATTGTATCTGTATTTATCATCTAAGTCCATTAAAATAACCCTCTGGACACTGTGCGTGCCAACATGTTTTCTATATGATTTCCATACAAATATTTAACACCCATCAAAATCCGATATGGACGATGTGTGTGACTACAAGGTGTCAGAATGGTATTTTATTTAAAATCACAGTCCATTAAAATAACACTATGGATGCTGTGCGTGCCAATATGTTTTATATATGATTTCCATACTAATAATTACAAATTATCAAATCCACTATGATCGCTGTGTGTGCCTACAAGGTGTCAGCATGGTTTCTGTGTTTTAAATCACAGTCCATTTAAATAACCCTATGGACGCTGTGCGTGCCAACATGTTTTCTTATGGTTTCCAAATAAATAATAACCCTCCATCAAAATCCCCTATGGACGCTGTGTGTGCCTACAAGGTATCTTTATGGTTTCCATACAAATAATCATTATCCATCAAAATCACCCTATTGACACTGTGTGTTCCTACAAGGTATCAGCATGGTATCTGTTTTTAAAAACACAGTCCATTTAAATAACCCTATGGACGCTGTGCGTGCCAACATGTTTTCCATATGGTTTCCATACAAATAATTACCACCCATCAAAATTCCCTATGGACGCTGTGTGTGCCTACAAGGTGTAAGCATGGTATCTGTATTTCAAATCAGTCCATTAATATAACCCTATAGAAGCTGTGCGTGCCAACATGTTTTCTATATGGTTTCCATTCAAATATTTACCATCCATCAAAATTCCCTATGGACGCTGTGTGTGCATACAAGGTGTCAGCATGGTATCTGTATTTAAAATCACAGTTCATTTAAATAACCCTATGGACGCTGTTAGTGCCAACATGTTTTATACATGGTTTCCATACCAATAATTACCACCCATCAAAATCCACTATGGTCGCTGTGTGTGCCTACAAGGTGGCAGCATGGTATCTATATATATAATAACAGGACATAAAAATAACCCTATGGACACTGTGTGTGCCCACTTGGTGTCTATATGGTTTCCATATAAAAAATAACAACCCATCAAAATCCCCTATGGAAGCTGTGTGTGCCTACAAGGTGTCAGCATGGTTTCTGTATTTAAAATCACAGTTCATTAAAATAACCCTTTGGACGCTGTGCGTGCCAACATCTTTTATATATGGTTTCCATACTAATAATTACAACCCATCAAAATCCACTATGGTCGCTGTGTGTGCCTACAAGGTGGCAGCATGGTATTCATATATAAAATAACAGAACATAAAAATAACCCTATGGGTACTGTGTGTGCCCACATGGTGTCTATATGGTTTCCATACAAATAATTATAACCCATTAAAATCATTAAAATCCCCTATGGACGATATGTGTTTGCCTATGAGGTGTCTATATGGTTTCCATAAAAATAATCATTTTCCATCAAAATCACCCTATGGATGCTGTATGTGCCTTCAAGGTGTCAGCATGGTATCTGTATTTCAAATCAGTCCAATAATATAACCCTATGGAAGCTGTGCGTGCTAAGATGTTTTCTATATGGTTTCCATTCAAATAATTTCCACCCTTCAAAATCCCCTATGGACGCTGTGTGTGCCTACAAGGTGTCAGCATTGTATTTCAAATAAGTCCATCAATATAACCCTATGGAAGCTGTGCGTGCCAACATGTTTTCTATATGGTTTCCATTCAAATTATTACCACCCATCGAAATCCCCTATGAACGCTTTGTGTGCATACAAGGTGGCAGCAAGGTATCTATATATAAAAAAACAGAACATAAAAATAACCCTATGGACACTGTGCGTGCCAACATGTTTTCTATATGGTTTCCATACAAATAATAACCACCCATCAAAATCCCCTATAAATGCTGTGTGTGCCTACAAGGTGTCTATATGGTTTCCATTCAATTAATCAACATCCGTCAAAATCACCCTATGGATGCTGTGTGTGCCTACAAGGTGTCAGCATGGTATCTGTATTTAAAATCACAGACCATTTGTGTCACAGGTGTCAGAATAGTATCTGTATTTAAAATCACAGTTCATTAAAATAACCCTATGGACTCTGTGCGTGCCAACATGTTTTACACATGGTTTCTATATCAATAATTACCACCCATCAAAGTCCACTATGGTCGCTTTGTGTGCCTACAAGGTGGCAGCATGGTATCCATATATAAAATAACAGAACTTAAAAATAACCTTATGGGTACTGTGTTTGCCCACATGGAGTCTATATGGTTTCCATACAAATAAATACAACCCATAAAAATCCCCTATGGACGCTGTGAGTGCCTATATGGTAAGTACAAGGTGTCTATATGGTTTTCATAAAAATAATCATTATCCATCAAAATCACCCTATGGACGCTGTATGTGCCTTCAAGGTGTCAGCATGGTTTCTGTATTTCAAATCAGTCCATTAATATAACTCTATGGAAGCTGTGCGTGCTAAGATGGTTTCTATTTGGTTTTCATTAAAATAATTTCCACCTGTCAAAATCCCCTATGGACGCTGTGTGTGCCTACAAGGTGTCAGCATGGTATCTGTTTTTAAAATCACAGTCCATCAAAATGACCCTATGGATGCTGTGCATGCCAATATGTTTTATATATGGTTTCCATACTAATAATTACAAACCATCAAAATCCCCTATGGACGATGTGTGTGCCTACAAGGTGTCAGCATTGTATTTCAAATAAGTCCATCAATATAACCCTATGGAAGCTGTGCGTGCCAACATGTTTTCTATATGGTTTCCATTCAAATTATTACCACCCATCGAAATCCCCTATGAACGCTTTGTGTGCATACAAGGTGGCAGCAAGGTATCTATATATAAAAAAACAGAACATAAAAATAACCCTATGGACACTGTGCGTGCCAACATGTTTTCTATATGGTTTCCATACAAATAATAACCACCCATCAAAATCCCCTATAAATGCTGTGTGTGCCTACAAGGTGTCTATATGGTTTCCATTCAAATAATCAACATCCGTCAAAATCACCCTATGGACGCTGTGTGTGCCTACAAGGTGTAAGCATGGTATCTGTATTTCAAATCAGTCCATTAATATAACCCTATAGAAGCTGTGCGTGCCAACATGTTTTCTATATGGTTTCCATTCAAATATTTACCATCCATCAAAATTCCCTATGGACGCTGTGTGTGCATACAAGGTGTCAGCATGGTATCTGTATTTAAAATCACAGTTCATTTAAATAACCCTATGGACGCTGTTAGTGCCAACATGTTTTATACATGGTTTCCATACCAATAATTACCACCCATCAAAATCCACTATGGTCGCTGTGTGTGCCTACAAGGTGGCAGCATGGTATCTATATATATAATAACAGGACATAAAAATAACCCTATGGACACTGTGTGTGCCCACTTGGTGTCTATATGGTTTCAATATAAAAAATAACAACCCATCAAAATCCCCTATGGAAGCTGTGTGTGCCTACAAGGTGTCAGCATGGTTTCTGTATTTAAAATCACAGTTCATTAAAATAACCCTTTGGACGCTGTGCGTGCCAACATCTTTTATATATGGTTTCCATACTAATAATTACAACCCATCAAAATCCACTATGGTCGCTGTGTGTGCCTACAAGGTGACAGCATGGTATTCATATATAAAATAACAGAACATAAAAATAACCCTATGGGTACTGTGTGTGCCCACATGGTGTCTATATGGTTTCCATACAAATAATTATAACCCATTAAAATCATTAAAATCCCCTATGGACGATATGTGTTTGCCTATGAGGTGTCTATATGGTTTCCATAAAAATAATCATTTTCCATCAAAATCACCCTATGGATGCTGTATGTGCCTTCAAGGTGTCAGCATGGTATCTGTATTTCAAATCAGTCCAATAATATAACCCTATGGAAGCTGTGCGTGCTAAGATGTTTTCTATATGGTTTCCATTCAAATAATTTCCACCCTTCAAAATCCCCTATGGACGCTGTGTGTGCCTACAAGGTGTCAGCATTGTATTTCAAATAAGTCCATCAATATAACCCTATGGAAGCTGTGCGTGCCAACATGTTTTCTATATGGTTTCCATTCAAATTATTACCACCCATCGAAATCCCCTATGAACGCTTTGTGTGCATACAAGGTGGCAGCAAGGTATCTATATATAAAAAAACAGAACATAAAAATAACCCTATGGACACTGTGCGTGCCAACATGTTTTCTATATGGTTTCCATACAAATAATAACCACCCATCAAAATCCCCTATAAATGCTGTGTGTGCCTACAAGGTGTCTATATGGTTTCCATTCAATTAATCAACATCCGTCAAAATCACCCTATGGATGCTGTGTGTGCCTACAAGGTGTCAGCATGGTATCTGTATTTAAAATCACAGACCATTTGTGTCACAGGTGTCAGAATAGTATCTGTATTTAAAATCACAGTTCATTAAAATAACCCTATGGACTCTGTGCGTGCCAACATGTTTTACACATGGTTTCTATATCAATAATTACCACCCATCAAAGTCCACTATGGTCGCTTTGTGTGCCTACAAGGTGGCAGCATGGTATCCATATATAAAATAACAGAACTTAAAAATAACCTTATGGGTACTGTGTTTGCCCACATGGAGTCTATATGGTTTCCATACAAATAAATACAACCCATAAAAATCCCCTATGGACGCTGTGAGTGCCTATATGGTAAGTACAAGGTGTCTATATGGTTTTCATAAAAATAATCATTATCCATCAAAATCACCCTATGGACGCTGTATGTGCCTTCAAGGTGTCAGCATGGTTTCTGTATTTCAAATCAGTCCATTAATATAACTCTATGGAAGCTGTGCGTGCTAAGATGGTTTCTATTTGGTTTTCATTAAAATAATTTCCACCTGTCAAAATCCCCTATGGACGCTGTGTGTGCCTACAAGGTGTCAGCATGGTATCTGTTTTTAAAATCACAGTCCATCAAAATGACCCTATGGATGCTGTGCATGCCAATATGTTTTATATATGGTTTCCATACTAATAATTACAAACCATCAAAATCCCCTATGGACGATGTGTGTGCCTACAAGGTGTCAGCATTGTATTTCAAATAAGTCCATCAATATAACCCTATGGAAGCTGTGCGTGCCAACATGTTTTCTATATGGTTTCCATTCAAATTATTACCACCCATCGAAATCCCCTATGAACGCTTTGTGTGCATACAAGGTGGCAGCAAGGTATCTATATATAAAAAAACAGAACATAAAAATAACCCTATGGACACTGTGCGTGCCAACATGTTTTCTATATGGTTTCCATACAAATAATAACCACCCATCAAAATCCCCTATAAATGCTGTGTGTGCCTACAAGGTGTCTATATGGTTTCCATTCAAATAATCAACATCCGTCAAAATCACCCTATGGACGCTGTGTGTGCCTACAAGGTGTAAGCATGGTATCTGTATTTCAAATCAGTCCATTAATATAACCCTATAGAAGCTGTGCGTGCCAACATGTTTTCTATATGGTTTCCATTCAAATATTTACCATCCATCAAAATTCCCTATGGACGCTGTGTGTGCATACAAGGTGTCAGCATGGTATCTGTATTTAAAATCACAGTTCATTTAAATAACCCTATGGACGCTGTTAGTGCCAACATGTTTTATACATGGTTTCCATACCAATAATTACCACCCATCAAAATCCACTATGGTCGCTGTGTGTGCCTACAAGGTGGCAGCATGGTATCTATATATATAATAACAGGACATAAAAATAACCCTATGGACACTGTGTGTGCCCACTTGGTGTCTATATGGTTTCAATATAAAAAATAACAACCCATCAAAATCCCCTATGGAAGCTGTGTGTGCCTACAAGGTGTCAGCATGGTTTCTGTATTTAAAATCACAGTTCATTAAAATAACCCTTTGGACGCTGTGCGTGCCAACATCTTTTATATATGGTTTCCATACTAATAATTACAACCCATCAAAATCCACTATGGTCGCTGTGTGTGCCTACAAGGTGACAGCATGGTATTCATATATAAAATAACAGAACATAAAAATAACCCTATGGGTACTGTGTGTGCCCACATGGTGTCTATATGGTTTCCATACAAATAATTATAACCCATTAAAATCATTAAAATCCCCTATGGACGATGTGTTTGCCTACAAGGTGTCTATATGGTTTCCATAAAAATAATCATTTTCCATCAAAATCACCCTATGGACGCTGTATGTGCCTTCAAGCTGTCAGCATGGTTTCTGTATTTCAAATCAGTCCATTAATATAACTCTATGGAAGCTGTGCGTGCTAAGATGGTTTCTATATGGTTTTCATTAAAATAATTTCCACCTGTCAAAATCCCCTATGGACGCTGTGTGTGCCTACAAGGTGTCAGCATGGTATCTGTTTTTAAAATCACAGTCCATCAAAATGACCCTATGGATGCTGTGCATGCCAATATGTTTTATATATGGTTTCCATACTAATAATTACAAACCATCAAAATCCCCTATGGACGATGTGTGTGCCTACAAGGTGTCTAAATGGTTTCCATTAAAATAAACATTATCCATCAAAATCACCCTATGGACGCTGTATATGCCTTCAAGGTGTCAGCATGGTATCTGTATTTAAAATCACAGACCATTTAAAAAACCCTATGGACACTGTGCGTGCCAACATGTTTTCTTTATGGTTTCCAAATAAATAATTACCACCCGTCAAAATACCCTTTGGACGCTGTGTGTGCCTACAAGGTATCTATATGGTTTCCATACAAATATTCATCGTCTATCACTATCACAATATGGACGCTGAGTGTGCCAACAAGGTGTCAGCATTGTATCTGTATTTATCATCTAAGTCCATTAAAATAACCCTCTGGACACTGTGCGTGCCAACATGTTTTCTATATGATTTCCATACAAATATTTAACACCCATCAAAATCCGATATGGACGATGTGTGTGACTACAAGGTGTCAGAATGGTATTTTATTTAAAATCACAGTCCATTAAAATAACACTATGGATGCTGTGCGTGCCAATATGTTTTATATATGATTTCCATACTAATAATTACAAATTATCAAATCCACTATGATCGCTGTGTGTGCCTACAAGGTGTCAGCATGGTTTCTGTGTTTTAAATCACAGTCCATTTAAATAACCCTATGGACGCTGTGCGTGCCAACATGTTTTCTTATGGTTTCCAAATAAATAATTACCCTCCATCAAAATCCCCTATGGACGCTGTGTGTGCCTACAAGGTATCTTTATGGTTTCCATACAAATAATCATTATCCATCAAAATCACCCTATTGACACTGTGTGTTCCTACAAGGTATCAGCATGGTATCTGTTTTTAAAAACACAGTCCATTTAAATAACCCTATGGACGCTGTGCGTGCCAACATGTTTTCCATATGGTTTCCATACAAATAATTACCACCCATCAAAATTCCCTATGGACGCTGTGTGTGCCTACAAGGTGTAAGCATGGTATCTGTATTTCAAATCAGTCCATTAATATAACCCTATAGAAGCTGTGCGTGCCAACATGTTTTCTATATGGTTTCCATTCAAATATTTACCATCCATCAAAATTCCCTATGGACGCTGTGTGTGCATACAAGGTGTCAGCATGGTATCTGTATTTAAAATCACAGTTCATTTAAATAACCCTATGGACGCTGTTAGTGCCAACATGTTTTATACATGGTTTCCATACCAATAATTACCACCCATCAAAATCCACTATGGTCGCTGTGTGTGCCTACAAGGTGGCAGCATGGTATCTATATATATAATAACAGGACATAAAAATAACCCTATGGACACTGTGTGTGCCCACTTGGTGTCTATATGGTTTCCATATAAAAAATAACAACCCATCAAAATCCCCTATGGAAGCTGTGTGTGCCTACAAGGTGTCAGCATGGTTTCTGTATTTAAAATCACAGTTCATTAAAATAACCCTTTGGACGCTGTGCGTGCCAACATATTTTATATATGGTTTCCATACTAATAATTACAACCCATCAAAATCCACTATGGTCGCTGTGTGTGCCTACAAGGTGGCAGCATGGTATTCATATATAAAATAACAGAACATAAAAATAACCCTATGGGTACTGTGTGTGCCCACATGGTGTCTATATGGTTTCCATACAAATAATTATAACCCATTAAAATCATTAAAATCCCCTATGGACGATGTGTTTGCCTACAAGGTGTCTATATGGTTTCCATAAAAATAATCATTTTCCATCAAAATCACCCTATGGATGCTGTATGTGCCTTCAAGGTGTCAGCATGGTATCTGTATTTCAAATCAGTCCAATAATATAACCCTATGGAAGCTGTGCGTGCTAAGATGTTTTCTATATGGTTTCCATTCAAATAATTTCCACCCTTCAAAATCCCCTATGGACGCTGTGTGTGCCTACAAGGTGTCAGCATTGTATTTCAAATAAGTCCATCAATATAACCCTATGGAAGCTGTGCGTGCCAACATGTTTTCTATATGGTTTCCATTCAAATTATTACCACCCATCGAAATCCCCTATGAACGCTTTGTGTGCATACAAGGTGGCAGCAAGGTATCTATATATAAAAAAACTGAACATAAAAATAACCCTATGGACACTGTGCGTGCCAACATGTTTTCTATATGGTTTCCATACAAATAATAACCACCCATCAAAATCCCCTATAAATGCTGTGTGTGCCTACAAGGTGTCTATATGGTTTCCATTCAAATAATCAACATCCGTCAAAATCACCCTATGGATGCTGTGTGTGCCTACAAGGTGTCAGCATGGTATCTGTATTTAAAATCACAGACCACTTGTGTCACAGGTGTCAGAATAGTATCTGTATTTAAAATCACAGTTCATTAAAATAACCCTATGGACTCTGTGCGTGCCAACATGTTTTACACATGGTTTCTTTAACAATAATTACCACCCATCAAAGTCCACTATGGTCGCTTTGTGTGCCTACAAGGTGGCAGCATGGTATCCATATATAAAATAACAGAACTTAAAAATAACCTTATGGGTACTGTGTTTGCCCACATGGAGTCTATATGGTTTCCATACAAATAAATACAACCCATAAAAATCCCCTATGGACGCTGTGAGTGCCTATATGGTTAGTACAAGGTGTCTATATGGTTTTCATAAAAATAATCATTATCCATCAAAATCACCCTATGGACGCTGTATGTGCCTTCAAGGTGTCAGCATGGTTTCTGTATTTCAAATCAGTCCATTAATATAACTCTATGGAAGCTGTGCGTGCTAAGATGGTTTCTATATGGTTTTCATTAAAATAATTTCCACCTGTCAAAATCCCCTATGGACGCTGTGTGTGCCTACAAGGTGTCAGCATGGTATCTGTTTTTAAAATCACAGTCCATCAAAATGACCCTATGGATGCTGTGCATGCCAATATGTTTTATATATGGTTTCCATACTAATAATTACAAACCATCAAAATCCCCTATGGACGATGTGTGTGCCTACAAGGTGTCTAAATGGTTTCCATTAAAATAAACATTATCCATCAAAATCACCCTATGGACGCTGTATATGCCTTCAAGGTGTCAGCATGGTATCTGTATTTAAAATCACAGACCATTTAAAAAACCGTATGGACACTGTGCGTGCCAACATGTTTTCTTTATGGTTTCCAAATAAATAATTACCACCCGTCAAAATACCCTTTGGACGCTGTGTGTGCCTACAAGGTATCTATATGGTTTCCATACAAATATTCATCGTCTATCACTATCACAATATGGACGCTGAGTGTGCCAACAAGGTGTCAGCATTGTATCTGTATTTATCATCTAAGTCCATTAAAATAACCCTCTGGACACTGTGCGTGCCAACATGTTTTCTATATGATTTCCATACAAATATTTAACACCCATATAAATCCGATATGGACGATGTGTGTGACTACAAGGTGTCAGAATGGTATTTTATTTAAAATCACAGTCCATTAAAATAACACTATGGATGCTGTGCGTGCCAATATGTTTTATATATGATTTCCATACTAATAATTACAAATTATCAAATCCACTATGATCGCTGTGTGTGCCTACGAGGTGTCAGCATGGTTTCTGTGTTTTAAATCACAGTCCATTTAAATAACCCTATGGACGCTGTGCGTGCCAACATGTTTTCTTATGGTTTCCAAATAAATAATTACCCTCCATCAAAATCCCCTATGGACGCTGTGTGTGCCTACAAGGTATCTTTATGGTTTCCATACAAATAATCATTATCCATCAAAATCACCCTATTGACACTGTGTGTTCCTACAAGGTATCAGCATGGTATCTGTTTTTAAAAACACAGTCCATTTAAATAACCCTATGGACGCTGTGCGTGCCAACATGTTTTCCATATGGTTTCCATACAAATAATTACCACCCATCAAAATTCCCTATGGACGCTGTGTGTGCCTACAAGGTGTAAGCATGGTATCTGTATTTCAAATCAGTCCATTAATATAACCCTATAGAAGCTGTGCGTGCCAACATGTTTTCTATATGGTTTCCATTCAAATATTTACCATCCATCAAAATTCCCTATGGACGCTGTGTGTGCATACAAGGTGTCAGCATGGTATCTGTATTTAAAATCACAGTTCATTTAAATAACCCTATGGACGCTGTTAGTGCCAACATGTTTTATACATGGTTTCCATACCAATAATTACCACCCATCAAAATCCACTATGGTCGCTGTGTGTGCCTACAAGGTGGCAGCATGGTATCTATATATATAATAACAGGACATAAAAATAACCCTATGGACACTGTGTGTGCCCACTTGGTGTCTATATGGTTTCCATATAAAAAATAACAACCCATCAAAATCCCCTATGGAAGCTGTGTGTGCCTACAAGGTGTCAGCATGGTTTCTGTATTTAAAATCACAGTTCATTAAAATAACCCTTTGGACGCTGTGCGTGCCAACATCTTTTATATATGGTTTCCATACTAATAATTACAACCCATCAAAATCCACTATGGTCGCTGTGTGTGCCTACAAGGTGACAGCATGGTATTCATATATAAAATAACAGAACATAAAAATAACCCTATGGGTACTGTGTGTGCCCACATGGTGTCTATATGGTTTCCATACAAATAATTATAACCCATTAAAATCATTAAAATCCCCTATGGACGATGTGTTTGCCTACAAGGTGTCTATATGGTTTCCATAAAAATAATCATTTTCCATCAAAATCACCCTATGGATGCTGTATGTGCCTTCAAGGTGTCAGCATGGTATCTGTATTTCAAATCAGTCCAATAATATAACCCTATGGAAGCTGTGCGTGCTAAGATGTTTTCTATATGGTTTCCATTCAAATAATTTCCACCCTTCAAAATCCCCTATGGACGCTGTGTGTGCCTACAAGGTGTCAGCATTGTATTTCAAATAAGTCCATCAATATAACCCTATGGAAGCTGTGCGTGCCAACATGTTTTCTATATGGTTTCCATTCAAATTATTACCACCCATCGAAATCCCCTATGAACGCTTTGTGTGCATACAAGGTGGCAGCAAGGTATCTATATATAAAAAAACAGAACATAAAAATAACCCTATGGACACTGTGCGTACCAACATGTTTTCTATATGGTTTCCATACAAATAATTATAACCCATTAAAATCATTAAAATCCCCTATGGACGATGTGTTTGCCTACAAGGTGTCTATATGGTTTCCATAAAAATAATCATTTTCCATCAAAATCACCCTATGGATGCTGTATGTGCCTTCAAGGTGTCAGCATGGTATCTGTATTTCAAATCAGTCCAATAATATAACCCTATGGAAGCTGTGCGTGCTAAGATGTTTTCTATATGGTTTCCATTCAAATAATTTCCACCCTTCAAAATCCCCTATGGACGCTGTGTGTGCCTACAAGGTGTCAGCATTGTATTTCAAATAAGTCCATCAATATAACCCTATGGAAGCTGTGCGTGCCAACATGTTTTCTATATGGTTTCCATTCAAATTATTACCACCCATCGAAATCCCCTATGAACGCTTTGTGTGCATACAGGATGGCAGCAAGGTATCTATATATAAAAAAACAGAACATAAAAATAACCCTATGGACACTGTGCGTGCCAACATGTTTTCTATATGGTTTCCATACAAATAATAACCACCCATCAAAATCCCCTATAAATGCTGTGTGTGCCTACAAGGTGTCTATATGGTTTCCATTCAAATAATCAACATCCGTCAAAATCACCCTATGGATGCTGTGTGTGCCTACAAGGTGTCAGCATGGTATCTGTATTTAAAATCACAGACCATTTGTGTCACAGGTGTCAGAATAGTATCTGTATTTAAAATCACAGTTCATTAAAATAACCCTATGGACTCTGTGCGTGCCAACATGTTTTACACATGGTTTCTATATCAATAATTACCACCCATAAAGGTCCACTATGGTCGCTTTGTGTGCCTACAAGGTGGCAGCATGGTACCCATATATAAAATAACAGAACTTAAAAATAACCTTATGGGTACTGTGTTTGCCCACATGGAGTCTATATGGTTTCCATACAAATAAATACAACCCATAAAAATCCCCTATGGACGCTGTGAGTGCCTATATGGTAAGTACAAGGTGTCTATATGGTTTTCATAAAAATAATCATTATCCATCAAAATCACCCTATGGACGCTGTATGTGCCTTCAAGGTGTCAGCATGGTTTCTGTATTTCAAATCAGTCCATTAATATAACTCTATGGAAGCTGTGCGTGCTAAGATGGTTTCTATATGGTTTTCATTAAAATAATTTCCACCTGTCAAAATCCCCTATGAACGCTGTGTGTGCCTACAAGGTGTCAGCATGGTATCTGTTTTTAAAATCACAGTCCATCAAAATGACCCTATGGATGCTGTGCATGCCAATATGTTTTATATATGGTTTCCATACTAATAATTACAAACCATCAAAATCCCCTATGGACGATGTGTGTGCCTACAAGGTGTCTAAATGGTTTCCATTAAAATAAACATTATCCATCAAAATCACCCTATGGACGCTGTATGTGCCTTCAAGGTGTCAGCATGGTATCTGTATTTAAAATCACAGACCATTTAAAAAACCGTATGGACACTGTGCGTGCCAACATGTTTTCTTTATGGTTTCCAAATAAATAATTACCACCCGTCAAAATACCCTTTGGACGCTGTGTGTGCCTACAAGGTATCTATATGGTTTCCATACAAATATTCATCGTCTATCACTATCACAATATGGACGCTGAGTGTGCCAACAAGGTGTCAGCATTGTATCTGTATTTATCATCTAAGTCCATTAAAATAACCCTCTGGACACTGTGCGTGCCAACATGTTTTCTATATGATTTCCATACAAATATTTAACACCCATCAAAATCCGATATGGACGATGTGTGTGACTACAAGGTGTCAGAATGGTATTTTATTTAAAATCACAGTCCATTAAAATAACACTATGGATGCTGTGCGTGCCAATATGTTTTATATATGATTTCCATACTAATAATTACAAATTATCAAATCCACTATGATCGCTGTGTGTGCCTACAAGGTGTCAGCATGGTTTCTGTGTTTTAAATCACAGTCCATTTAAATAACCCTATGGACGCTGTGCGTGCCAACATGTTTTCTTATGGTTTCCAAATAAATAATTACCCTCCATCAAAATCACCCTATTGACACTGTGTGTTCCTACAAGGTATCAGCATGGTATCTGTTTTTAAAAACACAGTCCATTTAAATAACCCTATGGACGCTCTGCGTGCCAACATGTTTTCCATATGGTTTCCATACAAATAATTACCACCCATCAAAATTCATTATGGACGCTGTGTGTGCCTACAAGGTGTAAGCATGGTATCTGTATTTCAAATCAGTCCATTAATATAACCCTATAGAAGCTGTGCGTGCCAACATGTTTTCTATATGGTTTCCATTCAAATATTTACCATCCATCAAAATTCCCTATGGACGCTGTGTGTGCATACAAGGTGTCAGCATGGTATCTGTATTTAAAATCACAGTTCATTTAAATAACCCTTTGGACGCTGTTAGTGCCAACATGTTTTATACATGGTTTCCATACCAATAATTACCACCCATCAAAATCCACTATGGTCGCTGTGTGTGCCTACAAGGTGGCAGCATGGTATCTATATATATAATAACAGGACATAAAAATAACCCTATGGACACTGTGTGTGCCCACTTGGTGTCTATATGGTTTCCATATAAAAAATAACAACCCATCAAAATCCCCTATGGAAGCTGTGTGTGCCTACAAGGTGTCAGCATGGTTTCTGTATTTAAAATCACAGTTCATTAAAATAACCCTTTGGACGCTGTGCGTGCCAACATCTTTTATATATGGTTTCCATACTAATAATTACAACCCATCAAAATCAACTATGGTCGCTGTGTGTGCCTACAAGGTGGCAGCATGGTATTCATATATAAAATAACAGAACATAAAAATAACCCTATGGGTACTGTGTGTGCCCACATGGTGTCTATATGGTTTCCATACAAATAATTATAACCCATTAAAATCATTAAAATCCCCTATGGACGATGTGTTTGCCTACAAGGTGTCTATATGGTTTCCATAAAAATAATCATTTTCCATCAAAATCACCCTATGGATGCTGTATGTGCCTTCAAGGTGTCAGCATGGTATCTGTATTTCAAATCAGTCCAATAATATAACCCTATGGAAGCTGTGCGTGCTAAGATGTTTTCTATATGGTTTCCATTCAAATAATTTCCACCCTTCAAAATCCCCTATGGACGCTGTGTGTGCCTACAAGGTGTCAGCATTGTATTTCAAATAAGTCCATCAATATAACCCTATGGAAGCTGTGCGTGCCAACATGTTTTCTATATGGTGTCCATTCAAATTATTACCACCCATCGAAATCCCCTATGAACGCTTTGTGTGCATACAAGGTGGCAGCAAGGTATCTATATATAAAAAAACAGAACATAAAAATAACCCTATGGACACTGTGCGTGCCAACATGTTTTCTATATGGTTTCCATACAAATAATAACCACCCATCAAAATCCCCTATAAATGCTGTGTGTGCCTACAAGGTGTCGATATGGTTTCCATTCAAATAATTTCCACCTGTCAAAATCCCCTATGGACGCTGTGTGTGCCTACAAGGTGTCAGCATGGTATCTGTTTTTAAAATCACAGTCCATCAAAATGACCCTATGGATGCTGTGCATGCCAATATGTTTTATATATGGTTTCCATACTAATAATTACAAACCATCAAAATCCCCTATGGACGATGTGTGTGCCTATAAGGTGTCTAAATGGTTTCCATTAAAATAAACATTATCCATCAAAATCACCCTATGGACGCTGTATATGCCTTCAAGGTGTCACCATGGTATCTGTATTTAAAATCACAGACCATTTAAAAAACCCTATGGACACTGTGCGTGCCAACATGTTTTCTTTATGGTTTCCAAATAAATAATTACCACCCGTCAAAATACCCTTTGGACGCTGTGTGTGCCTACAAGGTATCTATATGGTTTCCATACAAATATTCATCGTCTATCACTATCACAATATGGACGCTGAGTGTGCCAACAAGGTGTCAGCATTGTATCTGTATTTATCATCTAAGTCCATTAAAATAACCCTCTGGACACTGTGCGTGCCAACATGTTTTCTATATGATTTCCATACAAATATTTAACACCCATCAAAATCCGATATGGACGATGTGTGTGACTACAAGGTGTCAGAATGGTATTTTATTTAAAATCACAGTCCATTAAAATAACACTATGGATGCTGTGCGTGCCAATATGTTTTATATATGATTTCCATACTAATAATTACAAATTATCAAATCCACTATGATCGCTGTGTGTGCCTACAAGGTGTCAGCATGGTTTCTGTGTTTTAAATCACAGTCCATTTAAATAACCCTATGGACGCTGTGCGTGCCAACATGTTTTCTTATGGTTTCCAAATAAATAATTACCCTCCATCAAAATCCCCTATGGACGCTGTGTGTGCCTACAAGGTATCTTTATGGTTTCCATACAAATAATCATTATCCATCAAAATCACCCTATTGACACTGTGTGTTCCTACAAGGTATCAGCATGGTATCTGTTTTTAAAAACACAGTCCATTTAAATAACCCTATGGACGCTGTGCGTGCCAACATGTTTTCCATATGGTTTCCATACAAATAATTACCACCCATCAAAATTCCCTATGGACGCTGTGTGTGCCTACAAGGTGTAAGCATGGTATCTGTATTTCAAATCAGTCCATTAATATAACCCTATAGAAGCTGTGCGTGCCAACATGTTTTCTATATGGTTTCCATTCAAATATTTACCATCCATCAAAATTCCCTATGGACGCTGTGTGTGCATACAAGGTGTCAGCATGGTATCTGTATTTAAAATCACAGTTCATTTAAATAACCCTATGGACGCTGTTAGTGCCAACATGTTTTATACATGGTTTCCATACCAATAATTACCACCCATCAAAATCCACTATGGTCGCTGTGTGTGCCTACAAGGTGGCGGCATGGTATCTATATATATAATAACAGGACATAAAAATAACCCTATGGACACTGTGTGTGCCCACTTGGTGTCTATATGGTTTCCATATAAAAAATAACAACCCATCAAAATCCCCTATGGAAGCTGTGTGTGCCTACAAGGTGTCAGCATGGTTTCTGTATTTAAAATCACAGTTCATTAAAATAACCCTTTGGACGCTGTGCGTGCCAACATCTTTTATATATGGTTTCCATACTAATAATTACAACCCATCAAAATCCACTATGGTCGCTGTGTGTGCCTACAAGGTGGCAGCATGGTATTCATATATAAAATAACAGAACATAAAAATAACCCTATGGGTACTGTGTGTGCCCACATGGTGTCTATATGGTTTCCATACAAATAATTATAACCCATTAAAATCATTAAAATCCCCTATGGACGATGTGTTTGCCTACAAGGTGTCTATATGGTTTCCATAAAAATAATCATTTTCCATCAAAATCACCCTATGGATGCTGTATGTGCCTTCAAGGTGTCAGCATGGTATCTGTATTTCAAATCAGTCCAATAATATAACCCTATGGAAGCTGTGCGTGCTAAGATGTTTTCTATATGGTTTCCATTCAAATAATTTCCACCCTTCAAAATCCCCTATGGACGCTGTGTGTGCCTACAAGGTGTCAGCATTGTATTTCAAATAAGTCCATCAATATAACCCTATGGAAGCTGTGCGTGCCAACATGTTTTCTATATGGTTTCCATTCAAATTATTACCACCCATCGAAATCCCCTATGAACGCTTTGTGTGCATACAGGGTGGCAGCAAGGTATCTATATATAAAAAAACAGAACATAAAAATAACCCTATGGACACTGTGCGTGCCAACATGTTTTCTATATGGTTTCCATACAAATAATAACCACCCATCAAAATCCCCTATAAATGCTGTGTGTGCCTACAAGGTGTCTATATGGTTTCCATTCAAATAATCAACATCCGTCAAAATCACCCTATGGATGCTGTGTGTGCCTACAAGGTGTCAGCATGGTATCTGTATTTAAAATCACAGACCATTTGTGTCACAGGTGTCAGAATAGTATCTGTATTTAAAATCACAGTTCATTAAAATAACCCTATGGACTCTGTGCGTGCCAACATGTTTTACACATGGTTTCTATATCAATAATTACCACCCATCAAAGTCCACTATGGTCGCTTTGTGTGCCTACAAGGTGGCAGCATGGTATCCATATATAAAATAACAGAACTTAAAAATAACCTTATGGGTACTGTGTTTGCCCACATGGAGTCTATATGGTTTCCATACAAATAAATACAACCCATAAAAATCCCCTATGGACGCTGTGAGTGCCTATATGGTAAGTACAAGGTGTCTATATGGTTTTCATAAAAATAATCATTATCCATCAAAATCACCCTATGGACGCTGTATGTGCCTTCAAGGTGTCAGCATGGTTTCTGTATTTCAAATCAGTCCATTAATATAACTCTATGGAAGCTGTGCGTGCTAAGATGGTTTCTATATGGTTTTCATTAAAATAATTTCCACCTGTCAAAATCCCCTATGGACGCTGTGTGTGCCTACAAGGTGTCAGCATGGTATCTGTTTTTAAAATCACAGTCCATCAAAATGACCCTATGGATGCTGTGCATGCCAATATGTTTTATATATGGTTTCCATACTAATAATTACAAACCATCAAAATCCCCTATGGACGATGTGTGTGCCTACAAGGTGTCTAAATGGTTTCCATTAAAATAAACATTATCCATCAAAATCACCCTATGGACGCTGTATATGCCTTCAAGGTGTCAGCATGGTATCTGTATTTAAAATCACAGACCATTTAAAAAACCCTATGGACACTGTGCGTGCCAACATGTTTTCTTTATGGTTTCCAAATAAATAATTACCACCCGTCAAAATACCCTTTGGACGCTGTGTGTGCCTACAAGGTATCTATATGGTTTCCATACAAATATTCATCGTCTATCACTATCACAATATGGACGCTGAGTGTGCCAACAAGGTGTCAGCATTGTATCTGTATTTATCATCTAAGTCCATTAAAATAACCCTCTGGACACTGTGCGTGCCAACATGTTTTCTATATGATTTCCATACAAATATTTAACACCCATCAAAATCCGATATGGACGATGTGTGTGACTACAAGGTGTCAGAATGGTATTTTATTTAAAATCACAGTCCATTAAAATAACACTATGGATGCTGTGCGTGCCAATATGTTTTATATATGATTTCCATACTAATAATTACAAATTATCAAATCCACTATGATCGCTGTGTGTGCCTACGAGGTGTCAGCATGGTTTCTGTGTTTTAAATCACAGTCCATTTAAATAACCCTATGGACGCTGTGCGTGCCAACATGTTTTCTTATGGTTTCCAAATAAATAATTACCCTCCATCAAAATCCCCTATGGACGCTGTGTGTGCCTACAAGGTATCTTTATGGTTTCCATACAAATAATCATTATCCATCAAAATCACCCTATTGACACTGTGTGTTCCTACAAGGTATCAGCATGGTATCTGTTTTTAAAAACACAGTCCATTTAAATAACCCTATGGACGCTGTGCGTGCCAACATGTTTTCCATATGGTTTCCATACAAATAATTACCACCCATCAAAATTCCCTATGGACGCTGTGTGTGCCTACAAGGTGTAAGCATGGTATCTGTATTTCAAATCAGTCCATTAATATAACCCTATAGAAGCTGTGCGTGCCAACATGTTTTCTATATGGTTTCCATTCAAATATTTACCATCCATCAAAATTCCCTATGGACGCTGTGTGTGCATACAAGGTGTCAGCATGGTATCTGTATTTAAAATCACAGTTCATTTAAATAACCCTATGGACGCTGTTAGTGCCAACATGTTTTATACATGGTTTCCATACCAATAATTACCACCCATCAAAATCCACTATGGTCGCTGTGTGTGCCTACAAGGTGGCAGCATGGTATCTATATATATAATAACAGGACATAAAAATAACCCTATGGACACTGTATGTGCCCACTTGGTGTCTATATGGTTTCCATATAAAAAATAACAACCCATCAAAATCCCCTATGGAAGCTGTGTGTGCCTACAAGGTGTCAGCATGGTTTCTGTATTTAAAATCACAGTTCATTAAAATAACCCTTTGGACGCTGTGCGTGCCAACATCTTTTATATATGGTTTCCATACTAATAATTACAACCCATCAAAATCCACTATGGTCGCTGTGTGTGCCTACAAGGTGGCAGCATGGTATTCATATATAAAATAACAGAACATAAAAATAACCCTATGGGTACTGTGTGTGCCCACATGGTGTCTATATGGTTTCCATACAAATAATTATAACCCATTAAAATCATTAAAATCCCCTATGGACGATGTGTTTGCCTACAAGGTGTCTATATGGTTTCCATAAAAATAATCATTTTCCATCAAAATCACCCTATGGATGCTGTATGTGCCTTCGAGGTGTCAGCATGGTATCTGTATTTCAAATCAGTCCAATAATATAACCCTATGGAAGCTGTGCGTGCTAAGATGTTTTCTATATGGTTTCCATTCAAATAATTTCCACCCTTCAAAATCCCCTATGGACGCTGTGTGTGCCTACAAGGTGTCAGCATTGTATTTTAAATAAGTCCATCAATATAACCCTATGGAAGCTGTGCGTGCCAACATGTTTTCTATATGGTTTCCATTCAAATTATTACCACCCATCGAAATCCCCTATGAACGCTTTGTGTGCATACAAGGTGGCAGCAAGGTATCTATATATAAAAAAAACAGAACATAAAAATAACCCTATGGACACTGTGCGTGCCAACATGTTTTCTATATGGTTTCCATACAAATAATAACCACCCATCAAAATCCCCTATAAATGCTGTGTGTGCCTACAAGGTGTCTATATGGTTTCCATTCAAATAATCAACATCCGTCAAAATCACCCTATGGATGCTGTGTGTGCCTACAAGGTGTCAGCATGGTATCTGTATTTAAAATCACAGACCATTTGTGTCACAGGTGTCAGAATAGTATCTGTATTTAAAATCACAGTTCATTAAAATAACCCTATGGACTCTGTGCGTGCCAACATGTTTTACACATGGTTTCTATATCAATAATTACCACCCATCAAAGTCCACAATGGTCGCTTTGTGTGCCTACAAGGTGGCAGCATGGTATCCATATATAAAATAACAGAACTTAAAAATAACCTTATGGGTACTGTGTTTGCCCACATGGAGTCTATATGGTTTCCATACAAATAAATACAACCCATAAAAATCCCCTATGGACGCTGTGAGTGCCTATATGGTAAGTACAAGGTGTCTATATGGTTTTCATAAAAATAATCATTATCCATCAAAATCACCCTATGGACGCTGTATGTGCCTTCAAGGTGTCAGCATGGTTTCTGTATTTCAAATCAGTCCATTAATATTAACTCTATGGAAGCTGTGCGTGCTACGATGGTTTCTATATGGTTTTCATTAAAATAATTTCCACCTGTCAAAATCCCCTATGGACGCTGTGTGTGCCTACAAGGTGTCAGCATGGTATCTGTTTTTAAAATCACAGTCCATCAAAATGACCCTATGGATGCTGTGCATGCCAATATGTTTTATATATGGTTTCCATACTAATAATTACAAACCATCAAAATCCCCTATGGACGATGTGTGTGCCTACAAGGTGTCTAAATGGTTTCCATTAAAATAAACATTATCCATCAAAATCACCCTATGGACGCTGTATATGCCTTCAAGGTGTCTGCATGGTATCTGTATTTAAAATCACAGACCATTTAAAAAACCCTATGGACACTGTGCGTGCCAACATGTTTTCTTTATGGTTTCCAAATAAATAATTACCACCCGTCAAAATACCCTTTGGACGCTGTGTGTGCCTACAAGGTATCTATATGGTTTCCATACAAATATTCATCGTCTATCACTATCACAATATGGACGCTGAGTGTGCCAACAAGGTGTCAGCATTGTATCTGTATTTATCATCTAAGTCCATTAAAATAACCCTCTGGACACTGTGCGTGCCAACATGTTTTCTATATGATTTCCATACAAATATTTAACACCCATCAAAATCCGATATGGACGATGTGTGTGACTGCAAGGTGTCAGAATGGTATTTTATTTAAAATCACAGTCCATTAAAATAACACTATGGATGCTGTGCGTGCCAATATGTTTTATATATGATTTCCATACTAATAATTACAAATTATCAAATCCACTATGATCGCTGTGTGTGCCTACAAGGTGTCAGCATGGTTTCTGTGTTTTAAATCACAGTCCATTTAAATAACCCTATGGACGCTGTGCGTGCCAACATGTTTTCTTATGGTTTCCAAATAAATAATTACCCTCCATCAAAATCCCCTATGGACGCTGTGTGTGCCTACAAGGTATCTTTATGGTTTCCATACAAATAATCATTATCCATCAAAATCACCCTATTGACACTGTGTGTTCCTGCAAGGTATCAGCATGGTATCTGTTTTTAAAAACACAGTCCATTTAAATAACCCTATGGACGCTGTGCGTGCCAACATGTTTTCCATATGGTTTCCATACAAATAATTACCACCCATCAAAATTCCCTATGGACGCTGTGTGTGCCTACAAGGTGTAAGCATGGTATCTGTATTTCAAATCAGTCCATTAATATAACCCTATAGAAGCTGTGCGTGCCAACATGTTTTCTATATGGTTTCCATTCAAATATTTACCATCCATCAAAATTCCCTATGGACGCTGTGTGTGCATACAAGGTGTCAGCATGGTATCTGTATTTAAAATCACAGTTCATTTAAATAACCCTATGGACGCTGTTAGTGCCAACATGTTTTATACATGGTTTCCATACCAATAATTACCACCCATCAAAATCCACTATGGTCGCTGTGTGTGCCTACAAGGTGGCAGCATGGTATCTATATATATAATAACAGGACATAAAAATAACCCTATGGACACTGTGTGTGCCCACTTGGTGTCTATATGGTTTCCATATAAAAAATAACAACCCATCAAAATCCCCTATGGAAGCTGTGTGTGCCTACAAGGTGTCAGCATGGTTTCTGTATTTAAAATCACAGTTCATTAAAATAACCCTTTGGACGCTGTGCGTGCCAACATCTTTTATATATGGTTTCCATACTAATAATTACAACCCATCAAAATCCACTATGGTCGCTGTGTGTGCCTACAAGGTGACAGCATGGTATTCATATATAAAATAACAGAACATAAAAATAACCCTATGGGTACTGTGTGTGCCCACATGGTGTCTATATGGTTTCCATACAAATAATTATAACCCATTAAAATCATTAAAATCCCCTATGGACGATGTGTTTGCCTACAAGGTGTCTATATGGTTTCCATAAAAATAATCATTTTCCATCAAAATCACCCTATGGATGCTGTATGTGCCTTCAAGGTGTCAGCATGGTATCTGTATTTCAAATCAGTCCAATAATATAACCCTATGGAAGCTGTGCGTGCTAAGATGTTTTCTATATGGTTTCCATTCAAATAATTTCCACCCTTCAAAATCCCCTATGGACGCTGTGTGTGCCTACAAGGTGTCAGCATTGTATTTCAAATAAGTCCATCAATATAACCCTATGGAAGCTGTGCGTGCCAACATGTTTTCTATATGGTTTCCATTCAAATTATTACCACCCATCGAAATCCCCTATGAACGCTTTGTGTGCATACAAGGTGGCAGCAAGGTATCTATATATAAAAAAACAGAACATAAAAATAACCCTATGGACACTGTGCGTGCCAACATGTTTTCTATATGGTTTCCATACAAATAATAACCACCCATCAAAATCCCCTATAAATGCTGTGTGTGCCTACAAGGTGTCTATATGGTTTCCATTCAAATAATCAACATCCGTCAAAATCACCCTATGGATGCTGTGTGTGCCTACAAGGTGTCAGCATGGTATCTGTATTTAAAATCACAGACCATTTGTGTCACAGGTGTCAGAATAGTATCTGTATTTAAAATCACAGTTCATTAAAATAACCCTATGGACTCTGTGCGTGCCAACATGTTTTACACATGGTTTCTATATCAATAATTACCACCCATCAAAGTCCACTATGGTCGCTTTGTGTGCCTACAAGGTGGCAGCATGGTATCCATATATAAAATAACAGAACTTAAAAATAACCTTATGGGTACTGTGTTTGCCCACATGGAGTCTATATGGTTTCCATACAAATAAATACAACCCATAAAAATCCCCTATGGACGCTGTGAGTGCCTATATGGTAAGTACAAGGTGTCTATATGGTTTTCATAAAAATAATCATTATCCATCAAAATCACCCTATGGACGCTGTATGTGCCTTCAAGGTGTCAGCATGGTTTCTGTATTTCAAATCAGTCCATTAATATAACTCTATGGAAGCTGTGCGTGCTAAGATGGTTTCTATATGGTTTTCATTAAAATAATTTCCACCTGTCAAAATCCCCTATGGACGCTGTGTGTGCCTACAAGGTGTCAGCATGGTATCTGTTTTTAAAATCACAGTCCATCAAAATGACCCTATGGATGCTGTGCATGCCAATATGTTTTATACATGGTTTCCATACTAATAATTACAAACCATCAAAATCCCCTATGGACGATGTGTGTGCCTACAAGGTGTCTAAATGGTTTCCATTAAAATAAACATTATCCATCAAAATCACCCTATGGACGCTGTATATGCCTTCAAGGTGTCAGCATGGTATCTGTATTTAAAATCACAGACCATTTAAAAAACCCTATGGACACTGTGCGTGCCAACATGTTTTCTTTATGGTTTCCAAATAAATAATTACCACCCGTCAAAATACCCTTTGGACGCTGTGTGTGCCTACAAGGTATCTATATGGTTTCCATACAAATATTCATCGTCTATCACTATCACAATATGGACGCTGAGTGTGCCAACAAGGTGTCAGCATTGTATCTGTATTTATCATCTAAGTCCATTAAAATAACCCTCTGGACACTGTGCGTGCCAACATGTTTTCTATATGATTTCCATACAAATATTTAACACCCATCAAAATCCGATATGGACGATGTGTGTGACTACAAGGTGTCAGAATGGTATTTTATTTAAAATCACAGTCCATTAAAATAACACTATGGATGCTGTGCGTGCCAATATGTTTTATATATGATTTCCATACTAATAATTACAAATTATCAAATCCACTATGATCGCTGTGTGTGCCTACAAGGTGTCAGCATGGTTTCTGTGTTTTAAATCACAGTCCATTTAAATAACCCTATGGACGCTGTGCGTGCCAACATGTTTTCTTATGGTTTCCAAATAAATAATTACCCTCCATCAAAATCCCCTATGGACGCTGTGTGTGCCTACAAGGTATCTTTATGGTTTCCATACAAATAATCATTATCCATCAAAATCACCCTATTGACACTGTGTGTTCCTACAAGGTATCAGCATGGTATCTGTTTTTAAAAACACAGTCCATTTAAATAACCCTATGGACGCTGTGCGTGCCAACATGTTTTCCATATGGTTTCCATACAAATAATTACCACCCATCAAAATTCCCTATGGACGCTGTGTGTGCCTACAAGGTGTAAGCATGGTATCTGTATTTCAAATCAGTCCATTAATATAACCCTATAGAAGCTGTGCGTGCCAACATGTTTTCTATATGGTTTCCATTCAAATATTTACCATCCATCAAAATTCCCTATGGACGCTGTGTGTGCATACAAGGTGTCAGCATGGTATCTGTATTTAAAATCACAGTTCATTTAAATAACCCTATGGACGCTGTTAGTGCCAACATGTTTTATACATGGTTTCCATACCAATAATTACCACCCATCAAAATCCACTATGGTCGCTGTGTGTGCCTACAAGGTGGCAGCATGGTATCTATATATATAATAACAGGACATAAAAATAACCCTATGGACACTGTGTGTGCCCACTTGGTGTCTATATGGTTTCCATATAAAAAATAACAACCCATCAAAATCCCCTATGGAAGCTGTGTGTGCCTACAAGGTGTCAGCATGGTTTCTGTATTTAAAATCACAGTTCATTAAAATAACCCTTTGGACGCTGTGCGTGCCAACATCTTTTATATATGGTTTCCATACTAATAATTACAACCCATCAAAATCCACTATGGTCGCTGTGTGTGCCTACAAGGTGGCAGCATGGTATTCATATATAAAATAACAGAACATAAAAATAACCCTATGGGTACTGTGTGTGCCCACATGGTGTCTATATGGTTTCCATACAAATAATTATAACCCATTAAAA
Organism: Brachycentrus maculatus; assembly: GCF_059751285.1. Classification (NCBI taxonomy): domain Eukaryota; kingdom Metazoa; phylum Arthropoda; class Insecta; order Trichoptera; family Brachycentridae; genus Brachycentrus; species Brachycentrus maculatus. Next base: position 15,534 of record NW_028281602.1, on the reverse strand, counting down.
TCATTAAAATCCCCTATGGACGATGTGTTTGCCTACAAGGTGTCTATATGGTTTCCATAAAAATAATCATTTTCCATCAAAATCACCCTATGGATGCTGTATGTGCCTTCAAGGTGTCAGCATGGTATCTGTATTTCAAATCAGTCCAATAATATAACCCTATGGAAGCTGTGCGTGCTAAGATGTTTTCTATATGGTTTCCATTCAAATAATTTCCACCCTTCAAAATCCCCTATGGACGCTGTGTGTGCCTACAAGGTGTCAGCATTGTATTTCAAATAAGTCCATCAATATAACCCTATGGAAGCTGTGCGTGCCAACATGTTTTCTATATGGTTTCCATTCAAATTATTACCACCCATCGAAATCCCCTATGAACGCTTTGTGTGCATACAGGGTGGCAGCAAGGTATCTATATATAAAAAAACAGAACATAAAAATAACCCTATGGACACTGTGCGTGCCAACATGTTTTCTATATGGTTTCCATACAAATAATAACCACCCATCAAAATCCCATATAAATGCTGTGTGTGCCTACAAGGTGTCTATATGGTTTCCATTCAAATAATCAACATCCGTCAAAATCACCCTATGGATGCTGTGTGTGCCTACAAGGTGTCAGCATGGTATCTGTATTTAAAATCACAGACCATTTGTGTCACAGGTGTCAGAATAGTATCTGTATTTAAAATCACAGTTCATTAAAATAACCCTATGGACTCTGTGCGTGCCAACATGTTTTACACATGGTTTCTATATCAATAATTACCACCCATCAAAGTCCACTATGGTCGCTTTGTGTGCCTACAAGGTGGCAGCATGGTATCCATATATAAAATAACAGAACTTAAAAATAAGCTTATGGGTACTGTGTTTGCCCACATGGAGTCTATATGGTTTCCATACAAATAAATACAACCCATAAAAATCCCCTATGGACGCTGTGAGTGCCTATATGGTAAGTACAAGGTGTCTATATGGTTTTCATAAAAATAATCATTATCCATCAAAATCACCCTATGGACGCTGTATGTGCCTTCAAGGTGTCAGCATGGTTTCTGTATTTCAAATCAGTCCATTAATATAACTCTATGGAAGCTGTGCGTGCTAAGATGGTTTCTATATGGTTTTCATTAAAATAATTTCCACCTGTCGAAATCCCCTATGGACGCTGTGTGTGCCTACAAGGTGTCAGCATGGTATCTGTTTTTAAAATCACAGTCCATCAAAATGACCCTATGGATGCTGTGCATGCCAATATGTTTTATATATGGTTTCCATACTAATAATTACAAACCATCAAAATCCCCTATGGACGATGTGTGTGCCTACAAGGTGTCTAAATGGTTTCCATTAAAATAAACATTATCCATCAAAATCACCCTATGGACGCTGTATATGCCTTCAAGGTGTCAGCATGGTATCTGTATTTAAAATCACAGACCATTTAAAAAACCCTATGGACACTGTGCGTGCCAACATGTTTTCTTTATGGTTTCCAAATAAATAATTACCACCCGTCAAAATACCCTTTGGACGCTGTGTGTGCCTACAAGGTATCTATATGGTTTCCATACAAATATTCATCGTCTATCACTATCACAATATGGACGCTGAGTGTGCCAACAAGGTGTCAGCATTGTATCTGTATTTATCATCTAAGTCCATTAAAATAACCCTCTGGACACTGTGCGTGCCAACATGTTTTCTATATGATTTCCATACAAATATTTAACACCCATCAAAATCCGATATGGACGATGTGTGTGACTACAAGGTGTCAGAATGGTATTTTATTTAAAATCACAGTCCATTAAAATAACACTATGGATGCTGTGCGTGCCAATATGTTTTATATATGATTTCCATACTAATAATTACAAATTATCAAATCCACTATGATCGCTGTGTGTGCCTACAAGGTGTCAGCATGGTTTCTGTGTTTTAAATCACAGTCCATTTAAATAACCCTATGGACGCTGTGCGTGCCAACATGTTTTCTAATGGTTTCCAAATAAATAATTACCCTCCATCAAAATCCCCTATGGACGCTGTGTGTGCCTACAAGGTATCTTTATGGTTTCCATACAAATAATCATTATCCATCAAAATCACCCTATTGACACTGTGTGTTCCTACAAGGTATCAGCATGGTATCTGTTTTTAAAAACACAGTCCATTTAAATAACCCTATGGACGCTGTGCGTGCCAACATGTTTTCCATATGGTTTCCATACAAATAATTACCACCCATCAAAATTCCCTATGGACGCTGTGTGTGCCTACAAGGTGTAAGCATGGTATCTGTATTTCAAATCAGTCCATTAATATAACCCTATAGAAGCTGTGCGTGCCAACATGTTTTCTATATGGTTTCCATTCAAATATTTACCATCCATCAAAATTCCCTATGGACGCTGTGTGTGCATACAAGGTGTCAGCATGGTATCTGTATTTAAAATCACAGTTCATTTAAATAACCCTATGGACGCTGTTAGTGCCAACATGTTTTATACATGGTTTCCATACCAATAATTACCACCCATCAAAATCCACTATGGTCGCTGTGTGTGCCTACAAGGTGGCAGCATGGTATCTATATATATAATAACAGGACATAAAAATAACCCTATGGACACTGTGTGTGCCCACTTGGTGTCTATATGGTTTCCATATAAAAAATAACAACCCATCAAAATCCCCTATGGAAGCTGTGTGTGCCTACAAGGTGTCAGCATGGTTTCTGTATTTAAAATCACAGTTCATTAAAATAACCCTTTGGACGCTGTGCGTGCCAACATCTTTTATATATGGTTTCCATACTAATAATTACAACCCATCAAAATCCACTATGGTCGCTGTGTGTGCCTACAAGGTGGCAGCATGGTATTCATATATAAAATAACAGAACATAAAAATAACCCTATGGGTACTGTGTGTGCCCACATGGTGTCTATATGGTTTCCATACAAATAATCATAACCCATTAAAATCATTAAAATCCCCTATGGACGATGTGTTTGCCTACAAGGTGTCTATATGGTTTCCATAAAAATAATCATTTTCCATCAAAATCACCCTATGGATGCTGTATGTGCCTTCAAGGTGTCAGCATGGTATCTGTATTTCAAATCAGTCCAATAATATAACCCTATGGAAGCTGTGCGTGCTAAGATGTTTTCTATATGGTTTCCATTCAAATAATTTCCACCCTTCAAAATCCCCTATGGACGCTGTGTGTGCCTACAAGGTGTCAGCATGGTATCTGTTTTTAAAATCACAGTCCATCAAAATGACCCTATGGATGCTGTGCATGCCAATATGTTTTATATATGGTTTCCATACTAATAATTACAAACCATCAAAATCCCCTATGGACGATGTGTGTGCCTACAAGGTGTCTAAATGGTTTCCATTAAAATAAACATTATCCATCAAAATCACCCTATGGACGCTGTATATGCCTTCAAGGTGTCAGCATGGTATCTGTATTTAAAATCACAGACCATTTAAAAAACCCTATGGACACTGTGCGTGCCAACATGTTTTCTTTATGGTTTCCAAATAAATAATTACCACCCGTCAAAATACCCTTTGGACGCTGTGTGTGCCTACAAGGTATCTATATGGTTTCCATACAAATATTCATCGTCTATCACTATCACAATATGGACGCTGAGTGTGCCAACAAGGTGTCAGCATTGTATCTGTATTTATCATCTAAGTCCATTAAAATAACCCTCTGGACACTGTGCGTGCCAACATGTTTTCTATATGATTTCCATACAAATATTTAACACCCATCAAAATCCGATATGGACGATGTGTGTGACTACAAGGTGTCAGAATGGTATTTTATTTAAAATCACAGTCCATTAAAATAACACTATGGATGCTGTGCGTGCCAATATGTTTTATATATGATTTCCATACTAATAATTACAAATTATCAAATCCACTATGATCGCTGTGTGTGCCTACAAGGTGTCAGCATGGTTTCTGTGTTTTAAATCACAGTCCATTTAAATAACCCTATGGACGCTGTGCGTGCCAACATGTTTTCTTATGGTTTCCAAATAAATAATTACCCTCCATCAAAATCCCCTATGGACGCTGTGTGTGCCTACATGGTATCTTTATGGTTTCCATACAAATAATCATTATCCATCAAAATCACCCTATTGACACTGTGTGTTCCTACAAGGTATCAGCATGGTATCTGTTTTTAAAAACACAGTCCATTTAAATAACCCTATGGACGCTGTGCGTGCCAACATGTTTTCCATATGGTTTCCATACAAATAATTACCACCCATCAAAATTCCCTATGGACGCTGTGTGTGCCTACAAGGTGTAAGCATGGTATCTGTATTTCAAATCAGTCCATTAATATAACCCTATAGAAGCTGTGCGTGCCAACATGTTTTCTATATGGTTTCCATTCAAATATTTACCATCCATCAAAATTCCCTATGGACGCTGTGTGTGCATACAAGGTGTCAGCATGGTATCTGTATTTAAAATCACAGTTCATTTAAATAACCCTATGGACGCTGTTAGTGCCAACATGTTTTATACATGGTTTCCATACCAATAATTACCACCCATCAAAATCCACTATGGTCGCTGTGTGTGCCTACAAGGTGGCAGCATGGTATCTATATATATAATAACAGGACATAAAAATAACCCTATGGACACTGTGTGTGCCCACTTGGTGTCTATATGGTTTCCATATAAAAAATAACAACCCATCAAAATCCCCTATGGAAGCTGTGTGTGCCTACAAGGTGTCAGCATGGTTTCTGTATTTAAAATCACAGTTCATTAAAATAACCCTTTGGACGCTGTGCGTGCCAACATCTTTTATATATGGTTTCCATACTAATAATTACAACCCATCAAAATCCACTATGGTCGCTGTGTGTGCCTACAAGGTGGCAGCATGGTATTCATATATAAAATAACAGAACATAAAAATAACCCTATGGGTACTGTGTGTGCCCACATGGTGTCTATATGGTTTCCATACAAATAATCATAACCCATTAAAATCATTAAAATCCCCTATGGACGATGTGTTTGCCTACAAGGTGTCTATATGGTTTCCATAAAAATAATCATTTTCCATCAAAATCACCCTATGGATGCTGTATGTGCCTTCAAGGTGTCAGCATGGTATCTGTATTTCAAATCAGTCCAATAATATAACCCTATGGAAGCTGTGCGTGCTAAGATGTTTTCTATATGGTTTCCATTCAAATAATTTCCACCCTTCAAAATCCCCTATGGACGCTGTGTGTGCCTACAAGGTGTCAGCATTGTATTTCAAATAAGTCCATCAATATAACCCTATGGAAGCTGTGCGTGCCAACATGTTTTCTATATGGATTCCATTCAAATTATTACCACCCATCGAAATCCCCTATGAACGCTTTGTGTGCATACAGGGTGGCAGCAAGGTATCTATATATAAAAAAACAGAACATAAAAATAACCCTATGGACACTGTGCGTGCCAACATGTTTTCTATATGGTTTCCATACAAATAATAACCACCCATCAAAATCCCATATAAATGCTGTGTGTGCCTACAAGGTGTCTATATGGTTTCCATTCAAATAATCAACATCCGTTTTGACGGATGGATGGATGCTGTGTGTGCCTACAAGGTGTCAGCATGGTATCTGTATTTAAAATCACAGACCATTTGTGTCACAGGTGTCAGAATAGTATCTGTATTTAAAATCACAGTTCATTAAAATAACCCTATGGACTCTGTGCGTGCCAACATGTTTTACACATGGTTTCTATATCAATAATTACCACCCATCAAAGTCCACTATGGTCGCTTTGTGTGCCTACAAGGTGGCAGCATGGTATCCATATATAAAATAACAGAACTTAAAAATAACCTTATGGGTACTGTGTTTGCCCACATGGAGTCTATATGGTTTCCATACAAATAAATACAACCCATAAAAATCCCCTATGGACGCTGTGAGTGCCTATATGGTAAGTACAAGGTGTCTATATGGTTTTCATAAAAATAATCATTATCCATCAAAATCACCCTATGGACACTGTATGTGCCTTCAAGGTGTCAGCATGGTTTCTGTATTTCAAATCAGTCCATTAATATAACTCTATGGAAGCTGTGCGTGCTAAGATGGTTTCTATATGGTTTTCATTAAAATAATTTCCACCTGTCAAAATCCCCTATGGACGCTGTGTGTGCCTACAAGGTGTCAGCATGGTATCTGTTTTTAAAATCACAGTCCATCAAAATGACCCTATGGATGCTGTGCATGCCAATATGTTTTATATATGGTTTCCATACTAATAATTACAAACCATCAAAATCCCCTATGGACGATGTGTGTGCCTACAAGGTGTCTAAATGGTTTCCATTAAAATAAACATTATCCATCAAAATCACCCTATGGACGCTGTATATGCCTTCAAGGTGTCAGCATGGTATCTGTATTTAAAATCACAGACCATTTAAAAAACCCTATGGACACTGTGCGTGCCAACATGTTTTCTTTATGGTTTCCAAATAAATAATTACCACCCGTCAAAATACCCTTTGGACGCTGTGTGTGCCTACAAGGTATCTATATGGTTTCCATACAAATATTCATCGTCTATCACTATCACAATATGGACGCTGAGTGTGCCAACAAGGTGTCAGCATTGTATCTGTATTTATCATCTAAGTCCATTAAAATAACCCTCTGGACACTGTGCGTGCCAACATGTTTTCTATATGATTTCCATACAAATATTTAACACCCATCAAAATCCGATATGGACGATGTGTGTGACTACAAGGTGTCAGAATGGTATTTTATTTAAAATCACAGTCCATTAAAATAACACTATGGATGCTGTGCGTGCCAATATGTTTTATATATGATTTCCATACTAATAATTACAAATTATCAAATCCACTATGATCGCTGTGTGTGCCTACAAGGTGTCAGCATGGTTTCTGTGTTTTAAATCACAGTCCATTTAAATAACCCTATGGACGCTGTGCGTGCCAACATGTTTTCTTATGGTTTCCAAATAAATAATTACCCTCCATCAAAATCCCCTATGGACGCTGTGTGTGCCTACATGGTATCTTTATGGTTTCCATACAAATAATCATTATCCATCAAAATCACCCTATTGACACTGTGTGTTCCTACAAGGTATCAGCATGGTATCTGTTTTTAAAAACACAGTCCATTTAAATAACCCTATGGACGCTGTGCGTGCCAACATGTTTTCCATATGGTTTCCATACAAATAATTACCACCCATCAAAATTCCCTATGGACGCTGTGTGTGCCTACAAGGTGTAAGCATGGTATCTGTATTTCAAATCAGTCCATTAATATAACCCTATAGAAGCTGTGCGTGCCAACATGTTTTCTATATGGTTTCCATTCAAATATTTACCATCCATCAAAATTCCCTATGGACGCTGTGTGTGCATACAAGGTGTCAGCATGGTATCTGTATTTAAAATCACAGTTCATTTAAATAACCCTATGGACGCTGTTAGTGCCAACATGTTTTATACATGGTTTCCATACCAATAATTACCACCCATCAAAATCCACTATGGTCGCTGTGTGTGCCTACAAGGTGGCAGCATGGTATCTATATATATAATAACAGGACATAAAAATAACCCTATGGACACTGTGTGTGCCCACTTGGTGTCTATATGGTTTCCATATAAAAAATAACAACCCATCAAAATCCCCTATGGAAGCTGTGTGTGCCTACAAGGTGTCAGCATGGTTTCTGTATTTAAAATCACAGTTCATTAAAATAACCCTTTGGACGCTGTGCGTGCCAACATCTTTTATATATGGTTTCCATACTAATAATTACAACACATCAAAATCCACTATGGTCGCTGTGTGTGCCTACAAGGTGGCAGCATGGTATTCATATATAAAATAACAGAACATAAAAATAACCCTATGGGTACTGTGTGTGCCCACATGGTGTCTATATGGTTTCCATACAAATAATTATAACCCATTAAAATCATTAAAATCCCCTATGGACGATGTGTTTGCCTACAAGGTGTCTATATGGTTTCCATAAAAATAATCATTTTCCATCAAAATCACCCTATGGATGCTGTATGTGCCTTCAAGGTGTCAGCATGGTATCTGTATTTCAAATCAGTCCAATAATATAACCCTATGGAAGCTGTGCGTGCTAAGATGTTTTCTATATGGTTTCCATTCAAATAATTTCCACCCTTCAAAATCCCCTATGGACGCTGTGTGTGCCTACAAGGTGTCAGCATTGTATTTCAAATAAGTCCATCAATATAACCCTATGGAAGCTGTGCGTGCCAACATGTTTTCTATATGGTTTCCATTCAAATTATTACCACCCATCGAAATCCCCTATGAACGCTTTGTGTGCATACAGGGTGGCAGCAAGGTATCTATATATAAAAAAACAGAACATAAAAATAACCCTATGGACACTGTGCGTGCCAACATGTTTTCTATATGGTTTCCATACAAATAATAACCACCCATCAAAATCCCATATAAATGCTGTGTGTGCCTACAAGGTGTCTATATGGTTTCCATTCAAATAATCAACATCCGTCAAAATCACCCTATGGATGCTGTGTGTGCCTACAAGGTGTCAGCATGGTATCTGTATTTAAAATCACAGACCATTTGTGTCACAGGTGTCAGAATAGTATCTGTATTTAAAATCACAGTTCATTAAAATAACCCTATGGACTCTGTGCGTGCCAACATGTTTTACACATGGTTTCTATATCAATAATTACCACCCATCAAAGTCCACTATGGTCGCTTTGTGTGCCTACAAGGTGGCAGCATGGTATCCATATATAAAATAACAGAACTTAAAAATAACCTTATGGGTACTGTGTTTGCCCACATGGAGTCTATATGGTTTCCATACAAATAAATACAACCCATAAAAATCCCCTATGGACGCTGTGAGTGCCTATATGGTAAGTACAAGGTGTCTATATGGTTTTCATAAAAATAATCATTATCCATCAAAATCACCCTATGGACGCTGTATGTGCCTTCAAGGTGTCAGCATGGTTTCTGTATTTCAAATCAGTCCATTAATATAACTCTATGGAAGCTGTGCGTGCTAAGATGGTTTCTATATGGTTTTCATTAAAATAATTTCCACCTGTCAAAATCCCCTATGGACGCTGTGTGTGCCTACAAGGTGTCAGCATGGTATCTGTTTTTAAAATCACAGTCCATCAAAATGACCCTATGGATGCTGTGCATGCCAATATGTTTTATATATGGTTTCCATACTAATAATTACAAACCATCAAAATCCCCTATGGACGATGTGTGTGCCTACAAGGTGTCTAAATGGTTTCCATTAAAATAAACATTATCCATCAAAATCACCCTATGGACGCTGTATATGCCTTCAAGGTGTCAGCATGGTATCTGTATTTAAAATCACAGACCATTTAAAAAACCCTATGGACACTGTGCGTGCCAACATGTTTTCTTTATGGTTTCCAAATAAATAATTACCACCCGTCAAAATACCCTTTGGACGCTGTGTGTGCCTACAAGGTATCTATATGGTTTCCATACAAATATTCATCGTCTATCACTATCACAATATGGACGCTGAGTGTGCCAACAAGGTGTCAGCATTGTATCTGTATTTATCATCTAAGTCCATTAAAATAACCCTCTGGACACTGTGCGTGCCAACATGTTTTCTATATGATTTCCATACAAATATTTAACACCCATCAAAATCCGATATGGACGATGTGTGTGACTACAAGGTGTCAGAATGGTATTTTATTTAAAATCACAGTCCATTAAAATAACACTATGGATGCTGTGCGTGCCAATATGTTTTATATATGATTTCCATACTAATAATTACAAATTATCAAATCCACTATGATCGCTGTGTGTGCCTACAAGGTGTCAGCATGGTTTCTGTGTTTTAAATCACAGTCCATTTAAATAACCCTATGGACGCTGTGCGTGCCAACATGTTTTCTTATGGTTTCCAAATAAATAATTACCCTCCATCAAAATCCCCTATGGACGCTGTGTGTGCCTACATGGTATCTTTATGGTTTCCATACAAATAATCATTATCCATCAAAATCACCCTATTGACACTGTGTGTTCCTACAAGGTATCAGCATGGTATCTGTTTTTAAAAACACAGTCCATTTAAATAACCCTATGGACGCTGTGCGTGCCAACATGTTTTCCATATGGTTTCCATACAAATAATTACCACCCATCAAAATTCCCTATGGACGCTGTGTGTGCCTACAAGGTGTAAGCATGGTATCTGTATTTCAAATCAGTCCATTAATATAACCCTATAGAAGCTGTGCGTGCCAACATGTTTTCTATATGGTTTCCATTCAAATATTTACCATCCATCAAAATTCCCTATGGACGCTGTGTGTGCATACAAGGTGTCAGCATGGTATCTGTATTTAAAATCACAGTTCATTTAAATAACCCTATGGACGCTGTTAGTGCCAACATGTTTTATACATGGTTTCCATACCAATAATTACCACCCATCAAAATCCACTATGGTCGCTGTGTGTGCCTACAAGGTGGCAGCATGGTATCTATATATATAATAACAGGACATAAAAATAACCCTATGGACACTGTGTGTGCCCACTTGGTGTCTATATGGTTTCCATATAAAAAATAACAACCCATCAAAATCCCCTATGGAAGCTGTGTGTGCCTACAAGGTGTCAGCATGGTTTCTGTATTTAAAATCACAGTTCATTAAAATAACCCTTTGGACGCTGTGCGTGCCAACATCTTTTATATATGGTTTCCATACTAATAATTACAACCCATCAAAATCCACTATGGTCGCTGTGTGTGCCTACAAGGTGGCAGCATGGTATTCATATATAAAATAACAGAACATAAAAATAACCCTATGGGTACTGTGTGTGCCCACATGGTGTCTATATGGTTTCCATACAAATAATCATAACCCATTAAAATCATTAAAATCCCCTATGGACGATGTGTTTGCCTACAAGGTGTCTATATGGTTTCCATAAAAATAATCATTTTCCATCAAAATCACCCTATGGATGCTGTATGTGCCTTCAAGGTGTCAGCATGGTATCTGTATTTCAAATCAGTCCAATAATATAACCCTATGGAAGCTGTGCGTGCTAAGATGTTTTCTATATGGTTTCCATTCAAATAATTTCCACCCTTCAAAATCCCCTATGGACGCTGTGTGTGCCTACAAGGTGTCAGCATTGTATTTCAAATAAGTCCATCAATATAACCCTATGGAAGCTGTGCGTGCCAACATGTTTTCTATATGGATTCCATTCAAATTATTACCACCCATCGAAATCCCCTATGAACGCTTTGTGTGCATACAGGGTGGCAGCAAGGTATCTATATATAAAAAAACAGAACATAAAAATAACCCTATGGACACTGTGCGTGCCAACATGTTTTCTATATGGTTTCCATACAAATAATAACCACCCATCAAAATCCCATATAAATGCTGTGTGTGCCTACAAGGTGTCTATATGGTTTCCATTCAAATAATCAACATCCGTTTTGACGGATGGATGGATGCTGTGTGTGCCTACAAGGTGTCAGCATGGTATCTGTATTTAAAATCACAGACCATTTGTGTCACAGGTGTCAGAATAGTATCTGTATTTAAAATCACAGTTCATTAAAATAACCCTATGGACTCTGTGCGTGCCAACATGTTTTACACATGGTTTCTATATCAATAATTACCACCCATCAAAGTCCACTATGGTCGCTTTGTGTGCCTACAAGGTGGCAGCATGGTATCCATATATAAAATAACAGAACTTAAAAATAACCTTATGGGTACTGTGTTTGCCCACATGGAGTCTATATGGTTTCCATACAAATAAATACAACCCATAAAAATCCCCTATGGACGCTGTGAGTGCCTATATGGTAAGTACAAGGTGTCTATATGGTTTTCATAAAAATAATCATTATCCATCAAAATCACCCTATGGACACTGTATGTGCCTTCAAGGTGTCAGCATGGTTTCTGTATTTCAAATCAGTCCATTAATATAACTCTATGGAAGCTGTGCGTGCTAAGATGGTTTCTATATGGTTTTCATTAAAATAATTTCCACCTGTCAAAATCCCCTATGGACGCTGTGTGTGCCTACAAGGTGTCAGCATGGTATCTGTTTTTAAAATCACAGTCCATCAAAATGACCCTATGGATGCTGTGCATGCCAATATGTTTTATATATGGTTTCCATACTAATAATTACAAACCATCAAAATCCCCTATGGACGATGTGTGTGCCTACAAGGTGTCTAAATGGTTTCCATTAAAATAAACATTATCCATCAAAATCACCCTATGGACGCTGTATATGCCTTCAAGGTGTCAGCATGGTATCTGTATTTAAAATCACAGACCATTTAAAAAACCCTATGGACACTGTGCGTGCCAACATGTTTTCTTTATGGTTTCCAAATAAATAATTACCACCCGTCAAAATACCCTTTGGACGCTGTGTGTGCCTACAAGGTATCTATATGGTTTCCATACAAATATTCATCGTCTATCACTATCACAATATGGACGCTGAGTGTGCCAACAAGGTGTCAGCATTGTATCTGTATTTATCATCTAAGTCCATTAAAATAACCCTCTGGACACTGTGCGTGCCAACATGTTTTCTATATGATTTCCATACAAATATTTAACACCCATCAAAATCCGATATGGACGATGTGTGTGACTACAAGGTGTCAGAATGGTATTTTATTTAAAATCACAGTCCATTAAAATAACACTATGGATGCTGTGCGTGCCAATATGTTTTATATATGATTTCCATACTAATAATTACAAATTATCAAATCCACTATGATCGCTGTGTGTGCCTACAAGGTGTCAGCATGGTTTCTGTGTTTTAAATCACAGTCCATTTAAATAACCCTATGGACGCTGTGCGTGCCAACATGTTTTCTTATGGTTTCCAAATAAATAATTACCCTCCATCAAAATCCCCTATGGACGCTGTGTGTGCCTACATGGTATCTTTATGGTTTCCATACATATAATCATTATCCATCAAAATCACCCTATTGACACTGTGTGTTCCTACAAGGTATCAGCATGGTATCTGTTTTTAAAAACACAGTCCATTTAAATAACCCTATGGACGCTGTGCGTGCCAACATGTTTTCCATATGGTTTCCATACAAATAATTACCACCCATCAAAATTCCCTATGGACGCTGTGTGTGCCTACAAGGTGTAAGCATGGTATCTGTATTTCAAATCAGTCCATTAATATAACCCTATAGAAGCTGTGCGTGCCAACATGTTTTCTATATGGTTTCCATTCAAATATTTACCATCCATCAAAATTCCCTATGGACGCTGTGTGTGCATACAAGGTGTCAGCATGGTATCTGTATTTAAAATCACAGTTCATTTAAATAACCCTATGGACGCTGTTAGTGCCAACATGTTTTATACATGGTTTCCATACCAATAATTACCACCCATCAAAATCCACTATGGTCGCTGTGTGTGCCTACAAGGTGGCAGCATGGTATCTATATATATAATAACAGGACATAAAAATAACCCTATGGACACTGTGTGTGCCCACTTGGTGTCTATATGGTTTCCATATAAAAAATAACAACCCATCAAAATCCCCTATGGAAGCTGTGTGTGCCTACAAGGTGTCAGCATGGTTTCTGTATTTAAAATCACAGTTCATTAAAATAACCCTTTGGACGCTGTGCGTGCCAACATCTTTTATATATGGTTTCCATACTAATAATTACAACCCATCAAAATCCACTATGGTCGCTGTGTGTGCCTACAAGGTGGCAGCATGGTATTCATATATAAAATAACAGAACATAAAAATAACCCTATGGGTACTGTGTGTGCCCACATGGTGTCTATATGGTTTCCATACAAATAATTATAACCCATTAAAATCATTAAAATCCCCTATGGACGATGTGTTTGCCTACAAGGTGTCTATATGGTTTCCATAAAAATAATCATTTTCCATCAAAATCACCCTATGGATGCTGTATGTGCCTTCAAGGTGTCAGCATGGTATCTGTATTTCAAATCAGTCCAATAATATAACCCTATGGAAGCTGTGCGTGCTAAGATGTTTTCTATATGGTTTCCATTCAAATAATTTCCACCCTTCAAAATCCCCTATGGACGCTGTGTGTGCCTACAAGGTGTCAGCATTGTATTTCAAATAAGTCCATCAATATAACCCTATGGAAGCTGTGCGTGCCAACATGTTTTCTATATGGTTTCCATTCAAATTATTACCACCCATCGAAATCCCCTATGAACGCTTTGTGTGCATACAGGGTGGCAGCAAGGTATCTATATATAAAAAAACAGAACATAAAAATAACCCTATGGACACTGTGCGTGCCAACATGTTTTCTATATGGTTTCCATACAAATAATAACCACCCATCAAAATCCCATATAAATGCTGTGTGTGCCTACAAGGTGTCTATATGGTTTCCATTCAAATAATCAACATCCGTCAAAATCACCCTATGGATGCTGTGTGTGCCTACAAGGTGTCAGCATGGTATCTGTATTTAAAATCACAGACCATTTGTGTCACAGGTGTCAGAATAGTATCTGTATTTAAAATCACAGTTCATTAAAATAACCCTATGGACTCTGTGCGTGCCAACATGTTTTACACATGGTTTCTATATCAATAATTACCACCCATCAAAGTCCACTATGGTCGCTTTGTGTGCCTACAAGGTGGCAGCATGGTATCCATATATAAAATAACAGAACTTAAAAATAACCTTATGGGTACTGTGTTTGCCCACATGGAGTCTATATGGTTTCCATACAAATAAATACAACCCATAAAAATCCCCTATGGACGCTGTGAGTGCCTATATGGTAAGTACAAGGTGTCTATATGGTTTTCATAAAAATAATCATTATCCATCAAAATCACCCTATGGACGCTGTATGTGCCTTCAAGGTGTCAGCATGGTTTCTGTATTTCAAATCAGTCCATTAATATAACTCTATGGAAGCTGTGCGTGCTAAGATGGTTTCTATATGGTTTTCATTAAAATAATTTCCACCTGTCAAAATCCCCTATGGACGCTGTGTGTGCCTACAAGGTGTCAGCATGGTATCTGTTTTTAAAATCACAGTCCATCAAAATGACCCTATGGATGCTGTGCATGCCAATATGTTTTATATATGGTTTCCATACTAATAATTACAAACCATCAAAATCCCCTATGGACGATGTGTGTGCCTACAAGGTGTCTAAATGGTTTCCATTAAAATAAACATTATCCATCAAAATCACCCTATGGACGCTGTATATGCCTTCAAGGTGTCAGCATGGTATCTGTATTTAAAATCACAGACCATTTAAAAAACCCTATGGACACTGTGCGTGCCAACATGTTTTCT